>NC_041383.1:544254532-544334963 GCF_002162155.2 Triticum dicoccoides
ACGAGCGGGTGCCTCGTCCTGGAAGCAGAGGACACAGGCGGCGGTGGACCTGGCCCTGGCGTCTCCCGGCGACGAGGACAGGGGCGGCACGGAGGAGGTCTGGGGATGGGTGGATCTGGGCGAGGACGGCGTTCTCCGGCGAGACGCCAGATCCAGGCGGCTGCGAGGGAGCTCCTGGGGCTGTCCATGGCTGCCAGTCTCCTGCAGAGAGAGATGTGTGAGAGAGAGGAAACAGTAGAGGAAGAAAGAAAGAGGGCGCGAGGAGGAGGTCCTCGGCGTTGAGAGCTCCAACGAGCTGGTCCGGCGGTCGGACTTCGGCGAGGCGCGCATGGATTGGTATGAGGAGGCGCTCGGGTGGAGGGTTTGAGCGACGGGAGGAGCGGGCGGCGGCACGGTTTGGGCGCAGATGGGCTTCCAGGGCCTCGATCTGGGTTCCACGGGCCCTACGCGAGGAGGGAGACAGGGCGCGTGCTTGGCGGCGCGACCTTTGGCTGCACGCCAAGTGGTGGCGAGGCAGTGGGGAAGAAGGGCTAGGGGTTAGGGTTTCCGAAAATGGAGGAGGAGGGTATCCATATATAGTAGGAGGGGGTGACCGAGGGCTATTTGGAGCCCTCCGATCAAGATTGGATGGCTCCGAAATGTGCAACAACTAGGTCGGCTTAGAAGAGCAAGATTTGGACAGATCGCAAACGTCCGATCGAGATCGAAGGTTCAGAATAGATTGGCTAGGAGAGTTCAAATAAGAAACCAAAGATGTTTTGGGGATGATTCAGACCCAACGGTCATGACAAACTCGTTCGGGTTCGGGCAAGTCTCGGACGCGCGCGCGAGGGGGTCAGTGCACTGTGCAGAGAGGGTCAAATGGTCGGACAGCAAAAGAAGGGTTGGTCTGAGAAAGGTTAATGGAAGCAAGGGGTGATGCGGAAACTACGAGAGGATACGGGTTTTATGAAAACATATGGATGCGATGCACATGATGCTATGATGAAATGCATGACATGAAACAAAAGCAAAACGAAAGACAAAAACCCAACCACGGAGGAAATAACGTATCACATCTCCGGAAAAGGCAAGAGTTGGAGTTACGAATATGGAAAGTTGTATCCGGGGCGTTACAGTTGGCTATCCCAACAGACCTCAAGCAGATCCAGAAACTAACTGGATGTGTGGCTGCCTTAAGCCGCTTTATCTCCCGCTTAGGAGAAAAGGCACTACCTCTGTATCGCCTTCTCCGACGCACCGAACACTTCGAGTGGACGGATGTGGCAATGGCCGGACTGGAAGAAATAAAGGCACTATTGACCACAAACCCAGTCCTGACCGCCAAACATTGGCGAACCCATGCTATTATACATAGCCGCAACAAACCAAGTTGTGAGCGCAGTGCTCGTCGTCGAACGAGAGGCAGACGGACACAAGTTCCCGCTCCAAAATCCGGTATATTACGTGTCCACTGTCCTCTCTCCATGCAAATCTTGGTACTTACACTATCAGAAGATAGCGTACGCGGTCTTCATGGCATCCCGGAAACTACGACACTACTTTCAAGAGTGTTCGATCACGGTGGCCTCCGAAGTACCACTCAATGACATAATAAATAACTGCGACGCAACAGGCGGAATTGCTAAATGGGCTATTGAGCTCCTTCTGTTCAACATAACATAGAAACCACGGCGGGCCATTAAGTCGCAAGTACTGGCTGACTTCGTCGCCGAATTGACAGAAGCCGAACTCCCTAAAGAGTACGGCGCGTACTCAAATTGGAGCATGCATTTCGACGGCTCTAAAATGCTGGCCGGATTGGGAGCGGGTGTCGTCCTGACATCCCCCATCGGAGACACAGTTCAGTACGTCCTCCAAATATTATACATAGACTTCAACAATGCAGCCGAATACGAGGCTCTGTTGCATGGTCATCGGATGGCAGTCTCCATGGGCATCCAATGCCTCGAAGTGCGCGGGGACTCGAACCTTGCAATATCTCAGGTAAATGGAGACTTTGATGCCAAGGACCTGAAAATGGCGGCGTATCACAACGTCATCCTCAAAATGTCAGCTCGGTTCGAGGGGATTGAATTCCACCATGTGGTCAGAGAAAATAACCAAGCGGCCGATATCCTCACCCGCATCGGCGCTAAACGCGACCCCGCCCCACCTAATATCTTCTTAGAAAGGCTGTTCAAGCCGTCCGTGGCATGGGAAGGGGAGTCCAGCACTATTAGTCTGGCTCCGAACACAACCCCAGATTCTGAACCTTCTGACGTAATCGGAGGCTCTGCCACCGAAATAACACCTTTGGCCCACGAAATAATGGTTGTCATCGCCCCATGGACCGAGCCCTTCTTGGCCTACCTAAATAGGCAAGAGCTCCCCGAAGATCAAAATGAGGCACGTTGTACTGTGCGACGCTCTAAGGCCTACAAAGTCCATGAAGGAGAGCTCTACAAGAAGAGCGCCACCGGAGTGCTCCAACGCTCCATCCCCGAAGAGGAAGGGCGGCAGCTCTTAGCCGAAATCCATTCCGGACTAGGCGGGCACCACGCGGCAGCCCGAGCTCTCGTAAGCAAGGCCTTTCGGATAGGATTTTATTGGCCGACAGCCCGGGCGGACGCACAGGACCTTGTCCAACATTGCATTGCTTGTCAACTATTTTCCAATCAGAGCCATATGCCCTCTACTGCTCTCCAAAAAATCCCCATAACTTGGCCCTTCGCGGTCTGGGGGCTGGATATGGTGGGACCCCTTAAAGGGGGAAGCCATAAGAAAAAAATACTTATTGGTCATGGTGGACAAGTTCACCAAATGGATAGAAGCCAAACCAGTTAAAATGGCCGAATCCGGACCAGTGATAGACTTCATATAGGAGGTTGTACACCATTACGGTGTCCCCCACAGTATCATCACTGACAATGGCTCGAATTTTACAGCCGAGGAGGTGAAAACCTGGTGCGGCAAAATGGGCATTAAGCTCGACTACGCCTCCATCTATCACCCCCAAACAAACGGTCAAGTCAAACATGCAAATGGTCTTATCATGAGCGGCATTAAACCCAGACTAGTGCGATCCTTGAAGGAATCAGACACGCATTGGGTCGATGAACTCGAGTCCGTACTCTAGGGGCTGCAGACCACGCCGAATCGTACCACCGGATACACACCATTTTTTATGGTGTACGGCGTAGAAGTAGTGCTGCCCTGCGATATAATCCATGACTCACCTCGCGTGCGCATGTATGAAGAGAAGGAAGCCAAGCTAGATCGACAGGAGAACTTAGATGCTTTGGAGGAGGAGCACGATGTCGCTAAAGCCCGTTCCGCATTCTATCAGCAACAGGCTCGAAGGTATCAAAGCAGAGAAGTACGGGCCAAAACTTATAACATTGGCGAACTCGTTCTATGCCTCCCCGAGAAGAAGAAGGACAAGCTCAAACCCAAGTGGGAGGGTCCCTTCATCATTGATAAAGTTCTCACCGGAGGAGCGTACTGTCTGCACAGTGCATCTGATAACAGACTCGAGCCGAACCCATGGAACGCGGCCAGACTCCGGGGATTCTACGCCTAGCGCCGAACTCAGTGTTCGTCTCCTTAACTCCGCCTCTTCAATTATGTTCTCTTTCTTCCTTCCTCGCCCCCTTTTTTCCTTTTTAACATACAACCTTAAAACTGTACTGATGCCTTGAGCACTCCGGCCGCATTATGCGTGCACACTATACCTGGGGGCTTCCTATTCGGAAGCTAAATACAACTACTTTAATGGCTCCTTACCAGCCACATATGCATTTTTCTTTCCATATGTGCCTTTTCTTCACCATTGTATGCATCGATATGACTTAAGTTTTGGCCATGCTGGGTTGCCTGGTCTTGTATTTATGCCCTACGTTCCCGTTAATTCGGCTAGGGCATAAGGGGAGCACCTTTGTGATTGTTACTGCCGGTTGAGCCAGATGTGTACCTCAGACTGGGTGAAGCCGAAAGGTAGCGTTCTTAAGGGAATATTCGGTCGGTGAACAAAAGATGTTCTCATTCATTACAACGAAAATACCTAGATGTTTTGTTTCCTGCGCTTCTATTCGTAGTTCGGACATGCACATCGATGCATGCGCACCCAGAGAAAGGAACCCCTAACGGAACTATTCTCTCTGGAAGATGTTTCTTACTATCCATGTAATATAACATAACTAGTTGGGTACTTGTCTGTTCAAGCACGTATGACCCCTACGCCTGGTTTCCACGCATACCCCGGTTTTTCATAACTGTGTGGGTATTCGGATACACCCCGGACTGTCGGATCCGGGGGCTGAAGCAAAAAGGTCCGCCATGACAAATGATTTTCAATCCGGCTAGGGAGTACATGGTCCCATTCAAATTACATAGTCATTTAAACTGGCTGTACTCTTCCTCTATACCATCCAACAGGCTGTCTAGTTTACAATCCTGTTGGGAATACTTTGCAGCTAACGCTACTTGGTCATATACCAGACTAACGGGTATCTCTTGTCCATCTGACCCCACCGGTCCGACTTCGGCCATATGGTTCGGGTTAGCCTTGGCGTATCGCGTCTTCACCATGGCCCAAGCTTCTCTCGCACCTTGCCGGCAGGCTGATATCTTCCATAATCGGAAGCGCCGCCGTGCTCCTTTGAGCATCTCTACAAGTTCGCTCATGCCTCCTGGCAGGGAAGCAGATGGCCACAAAGGCCTGGGCAATACCCTGCATCACCTACCGAGCTCGTTTGTGCAGTTGTGAAAGCTCTTGCAGCATATCGCCTGCGGAACCGGGCATCTCCTCTTCAGGACGGCCCGTCAACATACCTACAGACATAACTCTGTCAATACGCTTCCTTGCCGAACTATACTACAGTTCATTCAAGCACTTACTATAAATGCCGCGTCGAAGCCTCCGGTTCTCCTTCACGGAGTCTGCGAGCTGAGCCCGAACATCTTTCAATTCGACGCTCAGTTGGATATTAGCATCTTGCAGCTTATTCTTCTCCTGAATAGACTGCGTCAGCACGCGTTCGCCCGCCTTCAGCTGAGTTCGCAAATGCAGCTCATTATCTCCCACAGTCTTCAGATTTCCTCTGGGATTGTCTGCCGAATCTTTCGTCAGATTTATAAACCGCGCCGAACAAACAAACAGGTAGAAGGAAATTATTACCAGAAGAAGCCTTTTTGGATTCCTCTTGTTCGGCTACATTGGCCTTCATTTGGGCCTTACATTCCTCCAGCTCTTGAGACAACTGGGCATTCTTCTCTACAAGAACCTATGCATTTAATGATCCTTAAATCAGTTGTGCCAACTTATTCAAGTCTCAGGGGCTACTACTACACATACTTATTAAAATTCTCTTACCCGTATATCCTTCACATACTGGTCCATTGCTCTGGTAAGTCCATCTTGAGCAGCGCAGATATATGCTTGTCCGGAATTGAAGGCATTAAACGCCTCTTCAGAAAAAAATACCACCGTGAAGTACGACCCGTCGACGCCAGTGGTGCATGGCACTCTCCACCTCAGAATTTGTGGCGGAAAGCCTATCCGTATCCTCCGCAGGAGGACAGTTCGGCGCTGTCCCCACATCAACCTCCGCCCGTCAATCCGGTTCAGGAATCCGGCTGCTGGAGGCGTGGCCGGTAGGGTTCCCGGATATAGTCCGGCATTTCCTACTAGGACATAATTAGAGCTGTCATGTCTCGCTAAAATACCAAATAACCACGGGGCAAGTTTAATGAATACCTCTGCGGCTGCGTCTCGCTCCTAACCGCCTTCCTTTTAAGCCTACCTTGTCTAGGCGCCTCTTGCTGAGAGGCCCCCGCGGGTTCTGCACAGCGTCCCGACTGCCGTTTCTATAGGAATACGGCATGTGAGCATAAGGTACGGCAAAACGAAGGAATTCTTTTGGAAGGTTGGAACCCCGACATTACTTACATACGACACGGGAAGTAGTCCGGGATAATCCGTGATGATGGCCACTAAAGAGCCGCCACTGCTTGCCTGGTAGAAAGTCCCGTTGACGAATTCCACGGATATGTCCGGATCTTCTTCAAGTCCGGGGTCGAGAGCCCGGCCGGGATCCTCTGGCTGCGGAGAGGGGCTGTTGAACTCTTTCACGGCCTTCCTTAGTTCCTGTTTTGAAACGGCAAGGTAAATAATTGCGCCAAAGAAGGTAAGAACGGATAGAGTCGAGTAAAGGATGACAACTTACCCAGCTTCGGGGGTTATACATGGAAAATCCATCCCGCGGTTTAATGCAGAGGAACTCCTCTTCTTCTCCTTTGTAAAATTCAGACAATATCCTCGCCAAAGATGTGGCGGAGTCCGGACCTTTGCGATCGCAGCGGGAGGCATCGTCATCTCCATTAAAGTGCCACATGGGTTTTCCCCTATATTGAAGTAGCTGCACTCCCCTTATTACGCATATTGACATAACTTTGATTATTGTCAATCCTAATTTGGCCAGGGTTTGTATCCGGTTCATCAGATAGAGGACTTCCCTGTTATCTTCCTCCTGGGGGCTCCGAGGGCGCCAGCTTTGGCGTTTCTTCAGCGGAGTATTGGTAAACTCAGGAAGGCCCGTCCGGACTGGGTCCGGAAGGGGAATGTCATCGACATAAAACCACTCCGAGGGCCAGTCTCCGGACACCTTCTTTGGAGTACCGGGCAGGTATCCGATCTGGGCGATGCGCCATATTTCGGCTCCGCCCACTTGATATATGGATCCCTCTTGGTTGCGGGGGACGAGGCAAAATAACCTCTTCCATAACTTGAAATGAGCTTCACAGCCCAAGAACAACTCGCAGAGGGCAACATAACCCACGATGTGCAGTATGGAGGCGAGGGTAAGATTATGCAACTGGAGGCCGTAGAACTCCAGGAGCCCGCGGATGAATGGGTGGATTGGAAACCCGACGCGTCTTAGCAGATATGGGACAAGGCATACCCGCTCCCCCCAAGAGGGGTTGGGGAATCTCTCCGCTTGCTCCCCGCCATTATAGGTGGCTAGTCCGGATCGGACGGGGACCATGTATGTGGGCGGGAGGAACCCTTTGGTCTGCAGCTCTATTAGGCGGCTATGAGGGATGGAACACTTTTCCCAATCCCCTGGTTTCGAGCTAGGGGAGCGATGAGCAGGGCTGCGGTGACCGGTCATGATGGGATGGCCTCTTTTGGACGCGCTCTGCGGAATGCTTGCTTGGGAGAAGATGGTGTGATTTGGATCTGAAGATCCCCGTCTCTTCAAATAGACGGCTTGCCTACGGGACTAGGGTGGCGAATGTAAAAATGCCCCGACCTCTCGTCTTCGCTCGACACGTGGAGATGGCCATTATTGAAGCACAGAAGCCGAGGAGTACGACCTTACTGGGAGGCCGGACACTGTTCGCTATGACAGGTGTGCCGGATTTGGAGAAGAACCCGCCTTGCAATGTCGAAGACAATCTGCGCGCCGGACTCATCGTCATTGAAGCCTGGTTCGGGGGCTACTAAGGGAGTTCTGGATAAGAGGGTATCCGGACAGCCGGACTATATACTTTGGTCGGACTATTGGACTATGAAGATATAAGATTGAATACTTCGTCCTGTGTCCGGATGGGACTCTCCTTGGCGTGGAAGGCAAGCTTGGTGATTCGGATGTAGATCTCCTTCTCTGTAAACCGACTTCGTGTAACCCTAGCACCCTCTGGTGTCTATATAAACCGTAGGTTTTAGTCCGTAGGGGACAAGAACAATCATACCATAGGCTAGCTTCTAGGGTTTAGCCTCTCTGATCTCATGGTAGATCAACTCTTGTAATACTCATATCATCAAGATCAATCAAGCACGAAGTAGGGTATTACCTCCATCGAGAGGGCCTGAACCTGGGTAAACATCGTGTCTCCAGCCTCCTGTTACCATTAGCCTTAGACCATAGTTCGGGACCCCCTACCCGAGATCAGCGGTTTTGACACCGACAGCGACCTCCCCTGCTCACACAACCAGCGGCCGGGACGACGCAATTCGCGGCGGCGGCCAATATCGCCGCTCTGCATCCACCACCGCACATCGAGCAACGACACCAAGGGCAGACGGCGACCACTACATCAAGCCACCCAAGCACGATTTCCCTCGCTTCGACGATAGTGCACCATACCTCTGGCTTGACCACTATCGTGCCTACTTCGATCTCTATCATGTGTCGGTGCAGAGTTGGCTGACCACGGCGACACTCTACATCGAGGGTCAAGTGGCCCACTAGCTTTAGGCATTTCGCCAAACTCATGGTGGTTTATCTTGGGAAGCTTTATGTGCTACCATCACCGAGGAATTTGGAGTGGATGAGTTTGAACTGGAGATGCACAAGTTTCTTCAGTTGCGGCAAACAAGCTCCGTCAGTGAGTACCGTCAAGTGTTCGACACTCACATGTATCACCTCTTGGCACTAGACCCAACACCGAGTCACAAATTCTTCATCACCCAATTCCTCCTTGGCCTCAACGATGAACTGCGGGTTGATACGTCTCCAACGTATCTATAATTTTTTATTGTTCCATGCTATTATATTATCTATTTTGCATGTTTTATATGCATTTATATGCTATATTATATGATTTTTGGGACTAGCCTATTAACCTCGAGCCCAGTGTCAGTTTCTATTTTTTCCTTGTTTTGAGTATCGCAGAAAAGGAATATCAAACGGAGTCCAATTGACTTGAAAATTTACGAAGATTATTTTTGGATGAGAAGAAGCCCACGGAGCATCGGAGATGGACCAGAACAGTCCTGAGGCCACCACGAGGGTGGAGGGCGTGCCCCTACCTCGTGGCTACCTCGTGGACCGCCTGACTTGTTCCCGACGCCAACACCTCTTATATATCCTCAAACTTCCAGAACCGAATGAAGATCGGGAGTTCCGCCACCGCAAGCCTTTGTAGCCACCAAAAACTAATAGGGACCCTGTGTCGGCACCCTGTCGGAGGGGGGAATCATCACCAATGCCCATCTTCATCATCCCGGTGGTCTCCATGCCAAGGAGGGGGTAGTTCACCCTCAGGGCTGAGGGTATGTACCAGTAGCTATGTGTTTGATCTCTCTCTCTCTCTCTCTCTCTCTCTCTCTCGTGTTCTTGATTTGGCACGATCTTGATGTACCGCGAGCTTTGCTATTATAGTTGGATCTTATGATGCTTCTCCCCCTCTACCTTCTTTTAATGGATTGTGTTTTTCCTTTGAAGTTATCTTATCAGATTGAGTTTTTAAGGATTTGAGAACACTTGACGTATGTCTTGCATGTGCTTATCTGTGGTGACAATGGGATATTCACGTGATCCACTTGATGTATGTTTTGGTGATCAACTTGCGGGTTCTATGACCTTGTGAACTTATGCATAGGGGTTGGCACACGTTTTCATCTTGACTCTCCAGCAGAAACTTTGGGGCACTCATTGAAGTTCTTTGTGTTGGTTTGAATAGATGAATCTGAGATTGTGTGATGCATATCGTATAATCAAACCCGCGGATACTTGTGGTGACATTGGAGTATCTAGGTGACATTAGGATTTTGGTTGATGTGTGTCTTAAGGTGTTATTTTACTATGAACTCTAGGGCTGTTTGTGACACTTATAGGAACAGCCCATTGGATTGATCGAAAGGAATAACTTTGAGGTGGTTTCGTACCCAACAATAATCTCTTCGTTTGTTCTACGCTATTAGTGACTTTGGAATGACTCTTTGTTGCACGTTGAGGGATTGTTATATCATCTAATTATGTTATCGTTATTGAGATAACTTGCACTAGTGAAAGTATGAACCCTAGCCCTTGTTTCGAAGCATTCAATACTGTTTTCGTTCACTTTTATTATTTGCTGCCTTGCTGTTTTTATAAAATTGGATCCGTTGCAAGATATATGAGTAGTTATGTAAAATTTATTATTCGGTTCAGAGTAAGAAAAAATTGTATAAATAGAGAAAAGAAGCTGGAGAGAGAGAGAGAGAGAGAGAGAGAGAGAGAGAGAGAAACATGTAGGCCGAGAAGGTGCCACCGTTCATTGTAGTTTTTTCTATCATAGCCATCCTATGGGAAAGGAGAATGAACTCAAAATCAAAAAAGAAAAAGTAGCCTAAGTAGAATTCTTAACCTTAACAAATTATAAGCAAGAATTTTCATATTGTGAGAAAATGATCAAAAGAAAAACAACACATAACCAAGATGACACTAATTCAAGCTAACCGTCATACTTCGATAATGCTAACTTATTTAATCAACAAGAGTAAATGAGGCCATCAAGGCATTTTTTCATGGACTATTATATATCAGTGGTTTTCCAACTAAATAAACAGGGTTTGGACGGTTATTTTGTATAAAATATTTTCGCAGGAGATGACCTGCATCATGTGCATCTCATTATTTATTTGATTCAATCACAACTCCCAGCTAACCTTGATAGATGAATCAATCACATCTCCCCGCTAACAGAATGGTTATAGCCTCAACGATATCTACAGTGTTGACATACACAAATCTTGGTATTACTGTACCAATGCTAACAAACAGAACACATTAATTAGTGTTGTACTATGCAGATGTGATGTCTACTACATAACCTTCTTCTTGTAGACGTTGGTGGGCCTCCAAGTGCAGAGGTTTGTAGGGCAAATTTCACTCAAGTGGATGACCTAAGGTTTATCAATCCGTGGGAGGCGTAGGATGAAGATGGTCTCTCTCAAACAACCCTGCAACCAAATAACAAATAGTCTCTTGTGTCCCCAACACACCTAATACAATGGTAAATTGTATAGGTGCACTAGTTCGGCGAAGAGATGGTAATACAAGTGCAATATGGATGATAGATATAGGTTTTTGTAATCTGAAAATATAAAAACAGCACGGTAACTAATGATAAAAGTGAGCACAAACGGTATTGCAATGCTAGGAAACAAGGCCTAAGGTTCATACTTTCACTAGTGCAAGTTCTCTCAACAATAATAACATAACTGGATCATATAACTATCCCTCAACATGCAACAAAGAGTCACTCCAAAGTCACTAATAGCGGAGAACAAACGAAGAGATTATTGTAGGGTACGAAACCACCCCAAAGTTATCCTTTCTGATCGATCTATTCAAGAGTCCGTAGTAAAATAACACGAAGCTATTCTTTCCGTTCGATCTATCAAAGTTCGTACTAGAATAACACCTTAAGACACAAATCTACAAAAACCCTAATGTCACCTAGATACTCCAATGTCACCTCAAGTATCCGTGGGCATGATTATACGATATGCATCACACAATCTCAGATTCATCTATTCAACCAACACAAAGAACTTCAAAGAGTGCCCCAAAGTTTCTATCGAAGAGTCAAGACGAAAATGTGTGCCAACCCATATGCATAAGTTCACAAGGTCACTGAACCCACAAGTTGATCACCAAAACGTACATCAAGTAGATCACGTGAATATCCCATTGCCACCACAGATAAGCACATGCAAGACATACATCAAGTGTTCTCAAATCCTTAACGACTCAATCCGATAAGATAACTTCAAAGGGAAAACTCAATCCATTGCAAGAGAGTAGAGGGGGAGAAACATCATAAGATCCAACAATAATAGCAAAGCTCGCGGTACATCAAGATCGTGCCAAATCAAGAACACGAGAGAGAGAGAGAGAGATCAAACACATAGCTACTAGTACATACCCTCAGCCCCGAGGGTGAACTACTCCCTCCTCATCATGGAGAGCGCCAGGATGATTAAGATGGCCACCGGTGATGGATCCCCCCTCTGGCAGGGTGCCGGAATAGGGTCCCGATTGGTTTTTGGTGGCTACAGAGGTTTGCCGTGGCGGAACTCCCAATCTATTGTGCTCCTAGATGTTTTCAGGGTATATGAGTATATACAGGCGAAAGAAGTCGGACAGGGGAGCCACGAGGGGCCCACGAGGGTGGGGGCACACCCAGGGGGGTAGGGCGCACCCTGGACCCACGTGGCCACCTCGCTGCTTCCCTGACGTCCATTCCAAGTCTCCTGGATTGCGTTTGTTCCAAAAATAACTCTCCCGAAGGTTTCATTCCATTTGGACTCCGTTTGATATTCCTTTTCTGCGAAACACTGAAATATGCAAAAAAAACAATTTGGACTGGGCCTCCGGTTAATAGGTTAGTCCCAAAAATAATATAAAAGTGCTTAGTAAAGCCCATTAAACATCCAAAACAGGTAATATAATAGCATGGAACAATAAAAAATTATAGATATGTTGGAGACGTATCAAGCATCCCCAAGCTTAATTCCTGCTCATCCTCGAGTAGGTAAATGATAAAAACATAATTTTTGATGTGGAATGCTACCTAGCATAATTCTCAATGTAATTTTCTTTATTGTGGCATGAATGTTCAGATCCAAAAGATTCAAGATAAAAGTTTAATATTGACATAAAAATAGTAATACTTCAAGCATACTAACAAAGTAATCATGTCTTATCAAAATAACATAGTGTCACACCCTAGCTAGTCATGCATTAGAGTGTTGCATCATGTTTACTCTTTCATCAGAAACTTGAAATGGGGATCTGTGAAACCCTCAGAACCATTTTGAAAATGACCCAAATAAAAATTTCTCCAAAAGGGTCCAAGAAAATGCTCATGTTGCTCTCTGAAAATATTGGACAGAGATAAAAATCAAACCAATATTTTTAGTGGCTCATGGACATTTATTTTGGGCATTTGGAATTAATGCATAAATATTTGCATTGGAAATATATTAATTATATATATTAATATATGCCCAAATATTATGCCAATTATAAAAGAGCTCTGGAATAATATAAATAGCTCCTGCAAAAATTGGCATAAGTTAAATAAATGATTTAATATATTATTTAAATCAAAACAAATGTCAAAAATTAAAAAACAGAAAAATATATAACAGGAGGAGCTTACCTGGGCTCCTCCACTGTGCGGCCCAGCCAGCTGGCTGGCCCAGCCGGCAGCCGGCCCAGCCCACCTCCCTCCTCTGTCGTCTTCGTCCCGACAGAGGGAGGGGAGTGTGGCCGGCGCGCGCGCGCGCCACCGCGCCACGCCACCTGCTCGCCTGCTTGCCTGCCCTCCCCTCCTCGCTCGATGACCTGGACGACGCCACGCCTCTCCCCCTGCTCTCTCTCACTCTCCCCCGGCTCTCCTCTCCTCTCCCTCGCTCTCTCTCTCACACGGCCGAACACCACACTCGCCGCCGTTCGCCACAGCAGCCGTCTCCGGCCACCCCTCGCTCCCCCGACTAGCTCAGAAGCTCCGCCACGACCCCCTCTTCCTCCCCACCGCTCCACAGCTCCCCGGAAGCCCTGCATCGCCGCCACGTCGCCGTTCCCCTCTTCGGGCTCCGATCATCGTCGCCGTCGAATTCGTCGTCTCCGGCGCGTCCCCGAGCCCGCTTCGACGCCCACTGCAACCGCGGTGAGCCCCCGGATCGTTTCCCCCTTCTCCCCTGGTCTCTTTCGACCTCTAGGCCCTAGCCCCACCTTGGCCGAGAGCTCCACGCCGCCGGCGATGTCGCCGTCGTGGCCACGGTCGCCGTAGCGCCCAACCGAGCACACTATCGTGCTCCACACCTCACCAGGAGCACGTAGCACGCACCGACACCTCTTCTAACGCCCTGCAACGCCGATTCCGACCGCACCCGAACTCCGGCCGCCGCAGCCGAGCTCGCCGCCGTCATCTCCGGCCACCCCGAGCCCAACCACCACCACCAATAGTCGCGGCTCAACCTCAGCAACACGTAGATGCCTTCCGCCGTCCATTTGGTTGCCGGAATGGCAAAAAGCACTTTCGCCGCCGTCTCGGACCTCGCCGGCGTCAAGTCGCCGGTGGGGTTTGACTTGTCCGACCTGGGGTTTGACCTCCCAGGGTCACTGACGCGTGGGCCCTGTCGGCCAGGTGGTTAGATTAGCGCTAAACTACTGTTAGTCAACCCCCCCTGACACTGACAGTGGGCCCCAGCGCCACTAATCCCTAATTAGGATTAATTTAATCCTGTTTAACCCCCCCTGTCACTGACGTGTGGGCCCCACACGTCAGGTTTGACCTCAGCCAGCCGCAGTTGACCACTGACGTCATGCTGACGTCATGCTGGCGCAATAATTATATTTCTGGATTTAATCTAAATCAGGAAATTCCAGAATATTATTTAAACTTCAAAAATTCATAACTTTTATTCTATAACTCCAAATTGGACAAATTATATATGAAAAATGATCAGAAAAATCCAATCTACCCATCTGTACTATTTTCATGCATGATCAAACAAGTTAAATTGATGTTTTAAGCAGAACAAGGAAACGCACTTTTAAAAGGCCATGTTTGAATTTGAAATTTGAATCTTTGATTCAAATTTGTTCAAACCCTTCTGGTTCTAGTTGCATTAGCCCAACACACTCATATTGCCATGTTTCATGCATGCATCATATTGTTGCACATTGTTTGGTGATGCTTGTGTATCGATGTCCTTTGCGACAGGTTCTGTCCCCGAGGAGTACCGTGATTACCCTAACGAAGAACCATATCAGTGCATCGAACCATCAGGCAAGCAACCAACCATTTGATCATATCGATACAATCCCATGTTCTCGCTCCTGCTCTCCTTTACTGCATTAAGACAACGCGTTTCAAACTGCTGTGTGCTACGGTAGTTGAACCCATTTCCTCTGCATGACCTGTCATTGCCACAGTAACTAGATGAAACCCACTAGCATGTGTAGGAGTTGATTGAGCCATACGTATGTGTTGTTCCTACCTTGCTATGCCTGCTATGCTTAGAGTCGTGTCAGGTCTGGTTC
Organism: Triticum dicoccoides; assembly: GCF_002162155.2. Classification (NCBI taxonomy): domain Eukaryota; kingdom Viridiplantae; phylum Streptophyta; class Magnoliopsida; order Poales; family Poaceae; genus Triticum; species Triticum dicoccoides. The sequence goes on from NC_041383.1 coordinate 544,269,337, forward strand.
ATCTGGGTGATGGGCTAGAGTGAAATGATTATGTCGGTAATGAGAGTGGTGTGGTGAACACGATTTGGTAAAGGTATCGATGAGAGGCCATGTAGGAGTACATGGTGGGTTGTTTCATTGAAGCCGACCTTAAGCACTGAGATCTGTATGTGTGATTTAAGAATCAGCTACTACCATGCATTGGGCCCGAAACCAATGGACCCTCTCGGCTTCTTATTCACCCTAGTTCTCCGTCCAGGAGTTGCAAGTAGTTTCTGGTGTTTGTAGCCTACTGGAGGCCGTGGACAGCGCTGACCGTAGGGGTGGGCTGTGATGCGGTAGGTACGTGGCACGGTGTACCGAATACCCGTCAGGTATCTCGGGAACCCTGTTCACATCGTTCGGGGCCGTATGGGAAACCTCGGCCGGACTCCCTGCGGATGGAACCTGGATAGGCGATAAACCTGAACTGGAGGCTTAGGTGATTAGGTAGGTCGTGGCCGACACCCACGTTGGGCTTCCGCTTGAAGGTTGCCGAGTACATGTCGTGTAAACGACGGTAAGTGGTGAGAGCGTGTATGAAGGAGTACACCCCTGCAGGGTTATCATGATCTATTCGAATAGCCGCGTCCGCGGTAAAGGACTACTTGGTTGCCTATACAGTTCATAGACAAGTAAATGGAAACTACTAAAAGCCTTCAAGATAAGTGTGAGTGCCGAGGATGGCTCTTCCGTAGGAAGACGGAGGTGGATCCTCGGTAGTGTATTGAAGTGGTGAGTAGTGGACTCGTGTGCGCAAAACCATTTCAAGTTGGAGTATCGTAGGATAGTCTAGCCAAGAGTCAAAGCTGGCTTGCTGCAATAACTCCACCAACCCTTCTTGATACTATGCATGTATGTAGGATCTGATGTAAGTCTTGCTGAGTACCTTTGTACTCATGTTGCTATAATCTACATTTTTACAGAAGACGCTGCAACCCCTTCTGATGGGTTCTATGTAGACGTTGACATCAACGAGTAGGCTAAAGACCCAGGTGGTGACCCTGAGCTTGTGATGGACCACGTAGTATAGCTAGGCTTTCCAAGCCTCTTTTATTTTATTAGTTGTCTGTACTCAGACAAGTTACTTCCGCTGCTGGTTTGTATGACTGTATGACTTGTATGTGGGGTCGTGAGACCCGTACCTTTGTGTATGTTATGTATGGCTCACCGAGCCTTAAATAAAGTACTTGTGTCATAGAGTCATGTTGTGATGCTTCGTTGTATTTGCACATATCGAGCATATTGTGTGTATGATTGAAATGCTTGGTATGTGTGGGATCTGACTATCTAGTTGTTTATCTTTGGTAGCCTCTCTTACCGGGAAATGTCTCCTAGTGTTACCGCTGAGCCATGGTAGCTTGCTACTGCTCTGGAACACTTAGGCTGGCCGGCATGTGTCCTTCTTCGTTCCTGTGTCTGTCCCTTCGGGGAAATGTCACGCTTTGAGTACCGGAGTCCTGTTAGCCCGCTACAGCCCGGTTTACCGGAGTCCTGCTAGCCCAGTGCTACAGCCCGGACCCACTTGCTGATGACCGACACGTTCGAAGCTGGGTCATGGATGCCTGTCCCTGTAAGTCTGTGCCACTTTGGGTTTACGACTAGTCATGTCAGCTCGGGCTCTTTATCATATGGATGCTAGCGACACTATCATATACGTGAGCCAAAAGGCGCAAACCGTCCCGGGAAAAGGTAAGACGACACCCGTGGGGATACCGTGCGTGAGGCTGCAAAGTGATATGAGGTGTTACCAGCTAGATCGATGTGACATCGAGTCGGGGTCCTGACAGCGTTGGTATCAGAGCCGGACTGCCTGTAGGTTCTCCAAGCCAAACTGGTCGATGCTGAGTCTAGAAATTCTTTAGTTATATGTAGGGGAATTGTTTGTGGGATGGAACGTAAGGCTCTTTTTACTCCTTATACCTTATGACTTCTGATCTGAGTCAGTCCATTCTTCTACTGGGGGTTAAGGAATTAGGATCTGTTCTCTCTATCAGGATCACGAGTTACTAATCAGTAGTAGCTTATAAGTTTGGTGGTTACAAGCCTAGTTCAGATCTACTACCACATTATGTTGCCAGAATGGTTTCAGAACTTTGATATGATGATGTTGAGTGTGTACGAAATCCTTTGTCAAATGTCTCAAAATCCTTTTTGAGCATTTACAGCTGTTATGCTGCCGAAATTTTGCTAGAAATTCTAATGCCTTTGCATTATGATTGTGCTTTCAGATGGCCACTCGCGACCTCAATCAAGTGGTTCGCCTGACTCGATGCCTAGATGTACCCGGCCATACTGCTAAGTTGGTCAGGGTAATGACTGAGGCTGGATATCGCTGGTATCCCGAGTACACGGTCGAAGAGCAATTCCGAGATTTTAATCAAAGCCAGTATCTCTGCACTGTCAGGATATTTCCATCTTATCCTGGATCCACCGAGTCTCTTCACTGCTCCTATGGACTCGGGGTTACTATTGAGATGGCTGTGTAGGACGCCGCCTACTCTATGATGACCATTATGCGAGTCAGATCTGGTTTATCTCGGGACTCTGACTTCCGGTATATGCCAGGATCACTTCCGGGAGCACAAGGGTATCTCCAGGCTATTTATGCTGACCCCACTCAGGAGGATTCACGGACTCGCACCACTGCTGAGATGCTCGAGGATAAGGACCGTGAAAATCAGGCCTTAAGGTTAGAGCTCTTCAATACCCGTGCTGATCACTGGGCTACTTTGACTCGGTTCGCACCGGCGGTGCAAGCTGGATGTTCAGATATGCGCGATCTCTATCCTGTGAGATCTGCTCTGCCAGACGTGATGGTTTGGCGTGATGTAGGAGGCATCACCCCACCTCGCGGTCCCCGCAGGCCACCGTTTGTCGGTCCATGACCTCATCCTAGCCCCTATGGTCCACAAGCTCCGCGAGACCGTCTGTTTCCGGATGATCATGTTGAACTTCCAGGCTATGGAGGTGACTTTTACGAGGACTACTACAGATCGGTCTGAGTTAGTGGTAGTATCACTAGTTTGCACTAGCTGTGTCGTCTATCGTCCTGCGTGACTCGTGGGATATGACCTAGTTGTACTCTTTCCGGAGATGTAGAAAAATAATGTATAGGAGCTTGGAATGTCTCCGATGAGATGTAATCCTCTTTTCACCGTAATAGTACTTGTTTGGTCTTGTACTAAACCCTGTATGGTGTGTATGACGATGGAATAAAGAAGCAGTTTCTGTATCTACCATGTCATACGGATGATCATCTTGCATTTCGAGTCATTCCTTGCATTTTTATCCTATGTCGGAATTTTATCATCTTGACTAAATCATTGTCTTGTTTACCTAGGATGGTCAACACGCGCGCTAACCCTGCTTCTCAAGAGCAGGCCGAAGGCAGTGAAGCCAGGAATGAAAATCTGCCTCATCCTCCTTCACTAGCCGAGGTTATGATGGAAGCTGAGAGAAACAAGCGGGAGACAAACCGTTTGTTGGAGCGTATTGAACAGAATACAGCACACCATCAGAGGGCTAACGTGGTGTCACTCAGTGATTTTATCAAATTGCATCCACCCACGTTCCACCACTCCGTCGAGCCTCTCGACGCTGATGATTGGCTTCGCAGTATCTCTCACAAGCTGCGTTCCGCGCTAGTAGCTGAGGTTGACAAGGTCACCTTTGCTGCATATCATCTTGAAGGCCCCGCCAGTCTATGGTGGGAGAATTATGGAGCTATGCGCCCAGCGGGCCATGTCACTACTTGGGCTGAGTTCAGCGAGGCTTTCCGTGAACATCACATTCCGGAGGGTCTCATGGACCGTAAACGTGAAGAATTTTGCAGTTTCACCCAAGCCCGACTTTCTGTGGATGCCTATAGCAGGGAGTTTGGTAATCTCGCACGATATGCAACTGAGGAAGTGTCTACTGACGCCAAGAAGCAAGCAAGGTTCCGTAAGGGCCTTAGTCCTGAGCTTCGCCGCGACCTCCGTCTGCATGAGTGCACATCTTTTTCGAAACTTGTCAACAAAGCCATCAGTGCTGAAACTGGTCAGACTGACTATGACGCAACACGCAAGCATGGACGTGATATGGGTTCCTCATCCGGTGCTGGTCCTCAGAAGCGCCGCGTGTGGGTACCCAACACCGCCCTGCCACCCAGGTTCATACCGAGGCCATCTTTCCAGGCGCCTCGCCCCGTTCAACAGTCTGCACCGGCCAAGCCCTATGGAGGTCCAACCAATAATGCTCCTCCACGTACCAGTTCCGTGACTTGTTTCAAGTGTGGGGAATCTGGTCACTATATGCGTGAATGCCCCCAGACCAACCCCAATCAATCTGCTAAAGCTGTTGGCCGTGGCAAGCCGACAGGGAAAGTGTTTCATGCTAAACCGGTCACCGCTTCACGTGGCCATGTCAACTGTATCTCTGCCGAAGAAGCTCAAGAGGATCCCAACGTCGTTCTCGGTACGCTTCTTGTTAATTGCCACCCGGCATCTGTTCTTTCGATACAGGAGCCTCTCATTCTTTTATATCTGAAAATTATGCTCGCTTGCATAACATCGCATTCGGTGATATGCCAACCTCTATGGTAATCCAAACTCCGGGATCCAAATGGCAAACTTCTAGAGTAAGCCATGGAAACGAAATCCAAGTCGACAGACTTGTTTTCCTCGCATCTTTGATAGCCCTTAAATCTTCAGATATTAATATCATTCTGGGTATGGACTGGATGTCAGCTCATCATGCCCAAATTGATTGCTTCTCTAGGACTGTTCAACTCACCCATCCTTCGGGGAAGATAGTCAATGTCTTGACCCGAATAGCCAAGCGACAATTATATTCTCTTAACGCCAGCCCTTTGCCAGACCTTGAGGACGTTCCGGTAGTCCGTGACTTCCCGCATGTCTTTCCAGAGGAATTGCCAGGTGTTTCACCTGACAGGGATGTTGAGTTCGTAATAGACCTCATTCCAGGAACCGTTCCGATTGCTAGAAGACCCTATAAGATGGCACCCCTAGAACTAGCCGAGCTTAAGAAACAACTCGATGAATCCTTGAAAAAGGGTTTCATCCGCCCTAGTTCATCTCCGTGGGCTTGCCCCGTCCTATTCGTCAAGAAGAAGGATGGTACGGACCGGATGGTTGTAGATTACCGACCTGTCAATTTGGTCACAATCAAGAACAAATATCCGCTTCCCAGGATCAACGACCTGTACGATCAGCTCGCTGGATCCTCAGTCTTCTCCAAGATGGATTTGAGGTTGGGCTACCATCAAATCAAAATCAGAAACGGGGACATTCCTAAAACGGCCTTTGTTACTCGTTACGGCCAATACGAGTACACCGTCATGTCCTTCGGTTTAACCAACGCTCCAGCCACCTTTTCTCGGTTAATGAACTCAATCTTCATGGAGTATTTGGATAAATTCGTCGTGGTTTACCTCGATGATATACTCATCTACTCCAAGAACGAGGAAGAACATGCCGAACGTCTAAGGCTAGTGTTGCAGAAACTTCGAGAGCATCGCCTTTATGCCAAATTTTCTAAATGTGAATTCTGGTTATCAGAAGTGACCTATCTGGGTCATGTAATATCTGGTAAAGGTATTGCTGTTAACCCTGAGCGAGTTCAAGCCGTCCTTAACTGGACTCCACCTGAATCGGTCAAGCAAGTTCGGAGTTTTCTAGGCTTAGCGAGCTATTGCCGTCGCTTTGTCGAAAACTTCTCCAAAGTTGCTAAACCTCTAACCGAACTCCTCAAGAAAGATAAGAAGTTCGAATGGACTCCACAATGTGAGCACAGCTTTCAGGAACTGAAAAGACGCCTGACTTCTGCTCCCGTACTGGTACCGCCAGACTTCTCCAAGGACTTTGTTATCTACTGCGACGCCTCGCGACAAGGACTAGGTTGCATTCTCATGCAAGATCGACACGTAATTGCCTACGCTTCACGGCAATTGCACCCACATGAGGAGAATTATCCTACTCATGATCTAGAGCTTGCAGCCGTAGTCTATGCACTTAAGACCTGGCGACATTACCTCCTTGGTAATCGTTGCGAAATATTCACTGATCACCAAAGTCTGAAGTATATTTTCACCCAACCGGATTTGAATCTCAGGCAGAGACGTTGGGTTGAATTGATCACCGACTTCGACTTAGAAATAACCTACACCCCAGGGAAAGCCAACGTCATGGCTGATGCGCTAAGTCGTAAATCTTATTGCAACAATCTGATATTACAACAAAGTCAACCGCTTCTCCATGAGGAATTTCGGAAGCTTAACCTTCACATTGTTCCTCAAGGTTTTATCTCCACCTTGGTGGCAAAACCTACCCTTACGGATCAAATTATCAAAGCACAGAAGGTAGATCCGAGAATCTCCCGCATCAAGAGAAACATCCAGAAAGGAATTGCGAATTGCTTCTCCATTAATGATCAAGGGGTCGTATACTTCGGGAATCGACTAGTGGTTCCCAAAGTGCGAAACCTGAGGCGATTGATCCTTAAGGAAGCTCATGAATCTCCTCTCACCATTCATCCCGGTAGTACTAAAATGTATCAAGACCTACGCCAGAGGTTCTGGTGGACTAGGATGAAGAGAGAAATTGCTCAGTATATTGCAAATTGCGACGTCTGTCGTCGTGTAAAAGCAGAGCATCAACGGCCTGCTGGCACCCTTCAACCCTTAGCTATTCCTGAATGGAAATGGGATAAAATTGGTATGGATTTCATTACCGGTTTTCCCAGGACCAAGAGAGGGAATAATGCTATTTTCGTCGTGGTCGATCGTCTTTCCAAAGTAGCCCATTTCCTACCTGTTCGAGAGAGTATAACCGCTAGTCAACTGGCAGACTTATACATCTCCCGAATAGTGTCCCTCCATGGTGTTCCTTTGGAAATTAACTCGGATCGAGGAAGTCTTTTCACCTCTCGATTTTGGGAAAGTTTCCAAAATGCTATGGGAACCCGTCTCTCCTTTAGCACCGCTTTCCACCCTCAGTCGAGCGGTCAAGTGGAACGCGTCAACCAAATTCTAGAAGACATGCTTCGAGCCTCCGTTATCTCGTTCGGAATGGACTGGGAGAGGTGCCTTCCATTTGCCGAATTCGCTTACAACAACAGCTATCAATCTAGCTTGGGTAAAGCCCCTTTTGAAGTTCTCTATGGACGACGGTGTCGAACACCCCTTAACTGGTCAGAGACCGGGGAAAGACAATTCTTTGGCCCGGATATGATTCAGGAAGCAGAAGAGCAAGTTCGTATCGTTCGTGAAAAGTTGAAAACAGCCCAATCTCGTCAAAAGAGTCAATATGACCGAAAACATAAGGCTATGACTTTCGAGGTTGACGAGAAGGCTTATCTTCGGGTCACCCCTCTGAAGGGAACCCATCGTTTCGGTATCAAAGGCAAATTGGCTCCTCGTTACATTGGACCTTTTCGCATCCTTGCCAAACGAGGAGAAGTTGCCTACCAGTTGGAACTACCTCCGCACCTCTCCAGAGTTCACGATGTCTTCCACGTTTCTCAACTCAGGCGTTGCTTCTCGGATCCTATCCGTGAAGTGGACCACGAAACGCTTGATCTTCAAGATGATCTTACATATCGAGAGTACCCCATTCGTATCCTCGATCAAGCCGAACGTACCACCCGGCGTCATAATATCAAATTTCTCAAAGTTCAATGGTCGCACCATTCTGAGGATGAAGCAACCTGGGAAAGGGAGGATCGTCTTCGACTCGACTATCCCGCCTTCTTCCCGGAGGAACCCAAATCTCGGGACGAGATTCTTTTGAGTGGGGGTGAGTTGTCACACCCTAGCTAGTCATGCATTAGAGTGTTGCATCATGTTTACTCTTTCATCAGAAACTTGAAATGGGGATCTGTGAAACCCTCAGAACCATTTTGAAAATGACCCAAATAAAAATTTCTCCAAAAGGGTCCAAGAAAATGCTCATGTTGCTCTCTGAAAATATTGGACAGAGATAAAAATCAAACCAATATTTTTAGTGGCTCATGGACATTTATTTTGGGCATTTGGAATTAATGCATAAATATTTGCATTGGAAATATATTAATTATATATATTAATATATGCCCAAATATTATGCCAATTATAAAAGAGCTCTGGAATAATATAAATAGCTCCTGCAAAAATTGGCATAAGTTAAATAAATGATTTAATATATTATTTAAATCAAAACAAATGTCAGAAATTAAAAAACAGAAAAATATATAACAGGAGGAGCTTACCTCGGCTCCTCCACTGTGCGGCCCAGCCAGCTGGCTGGCCCAGCCGGCAGCCGGCCCAGCCCACCTCCCTCCTCTGTCGTCTTCGTCCCGACAGAGGGAGGGGAGTGTGGCCGGTGCGCGCGCGCGCCACCGCGCCACGCCACCTGCTCGCCTGCTTGCCTGCCCTCCCCTCCTCGCTCGATGCCCTGGACGACGCCACGCCTCTCCCCCTGCTCTCTCTCACTCTCCCCCGGCTCTCCTCTCCTCTCCCTCGCTCTCTCTCTCACACGGCCGAACACCACACTCGCCGCCGTTCGCCACAGCAGCCGTCTCCGGCCACCCCTCGCTCCCCCGACTAGCTCAGAAGCTCCGCCACGACCCCCTCTTCCTCCCCACCGCTCCACAGCTCCCCGGAAGCCCTGCATCGCCGCCACGTCGCCGTTCCCCTCTTCGGGCTCCGATCATCATCGCCGTCGAATTCGTCGTCTCCGGCGCGTCCCCGAGCCCGCTTCGACGCCCACTGCAACCGCGGTGAGCCCCCGGATCGTTTCCCCCTTCTCCCCTGGTCTCTTTCGACCTCTAGGCCCTAGCCCCACCTTGGCCGAGAGCTCCACGCCGCCGGCGATGTCGCCGTCGTGGCCACGGTCGCCGTAGCGCCCAACCGAGCACACCATCGTGCTCCACACCTCACCAGGAGCACGTAGCACGCACCAACACCTCTTCTAACGCCCTGCAACGCCGATTCCGACCGCACCCGAACTCCGGCCGCCGCAGCCGAGCTCGCCGCCGTCAACTCCGGCCACCCCGAGCCCAACCACCACCACCAATAGTCGCGGCTCAACCTCAGCAACACGTAGATGCCTTCCGCCGTCCATTTGGTTGCCGGAATGACAAAAAGCACTTTCGCCGCCGTCTCGGACCTCGCCGGCGTCAAGTCGCCGGTGGGGTTTGACTTGTCCGACCTGGGGTTTGACCTCCCAGGGTCACTGACGCGTGGGCCCTGTCGGCCAGGTGGTTAGATTAGCGCTAAACTACTGTTAGTCAACCCCCCCTGACACTGACAGTGGGCCCCAGAGCCACTAATCCCTAATTAGGATTAATTTAATCTTGTTTAACCCCCCCTGTCACTGACGTGTGGGCCCCACACGTCAGGTTTGACCTCAGCCAGCCGCAGTTGACCACTGACGTCATGCTGACGTCATGCTGGCGCAATAATTATATTTCTGGATTTAATTTAAATCAGGAAATTCCAGAATATTATTTAAACTTCAAAAATTCATAACTTTTATTCTGTAACTCCAAATTGGACAAATTATATATGAAAAATGATCAGAAAAATCCAATCTACCCATCTGTACTATTTTCATGCATGATCAAACAAGTTAAATTGATGTTTTAAGCAGAACAAGGAAAAGCACTTTTAAAAGGCCATGTTTGAATTTAAAAATTTGAATCTTTGATTCAAATTTGTTCAAACCCTTCTGGATTCTAGTTGCATTAGCCAAACACACTCATATTGCCATGTTTCATGCATGCATCATATTGTTGCACATTGTTTGGTGATGCTTGTGTATCGATGTCCTTTGCGACAGGTTCTGTCCCCGAGGAGTACCGTGATTACCCTAACGAAGAACCATATCAGTGCATCGAACCATCAGGCAAGCAACCAACCATTTGATCATATCGATACAATCCCATGTTCTCGCTCCTGCTCTCCTTTACTGCATTAAGACAACGCGTTTCAAACTGCTGTGTGCTACGGTAGTTGAACCCATTTCCTCTGCATGACCTGTCATTGCCACAGTAACTAGATGAAACCCACTAGCATGTGTAGGAGTTGATTGAGCCATATGTATGTGTTGTTCCTACCTTGCTATGCCTGCTATGCTTAGAGTCGTGTCAGGTCTGGTTCATCTGGGTGATGGGCTAGAGTGAAATGTTTATGTCGGTAATGAGAGTGGTGTGGTGAACATGATTTGGTAAAGGTATCGATGAGAGGCCATGTAGGAGTACATGGTGGGTTGTTTCATTGAAGCCGACCTTAAGCACTGAGATCTGTATGTGTGATTTAAGAATCAGCTACTACCATGCATTGGGCCCGAAACCAATGGACCCTCTCGGCTTCTTATTCGCCCTAGTTCTCCGTCCAGGAGTTGCAAGTAGTTTCTGGTGTTTGTAGCCTACTGGAGGCCGTGGACAGCGCTGACCGTAGGGGTGGGCTGTGATGCGGTAGGTACGTGGCACGGTGTACCGAATACCCGTTAGGTATCTCGGGAACCCTGTTCACATCGTTCGGGGCCGTATGGGAAACCTCGGCCGGACTCCCTGCGGATGGAACCTGAATAGGCGATAAACCTGGACTGGAGGCTTAGGTGATTAGGTAGGTCGTGGCCGACACCCACGTTGGGCTTCCGCTTGAAGGTTGCCGAGTACATGTCGTGTAAACGACGGTAAGTGGTGAGAGCATGTATGAAGAAGTACCCCCTGCAGGGTTAACATGATCTATTCGAATAGCCGCGTCCGCGGTAAAGGACTGCTTGGTTGCCTATACAGTTCATAGACAAGTAAATGGAAACTGGTAAAAGCCTCAAGATAAGTGTGAGTGCCGAGGATGGCTCTTCCGTAGGAAGACGGAGGTGGATCCTCGGTAGTGTATTGAATTGGTGAGTAGTGGACTCGTGTCGCAAAACCATTTCAAGTTGGAGTATCGTAGGATAGTCGAGCCAAGAGTCAAAGCTGGCTTGCTGCAATAACTCCACCAACCCTTCTTGATACTATGCATGTATGTAGGATCTGATGTAAGTCTTGCTGAGTACCTTTGTACTCATGTTGCTATAATCTACATTTTTACAGAAGACGCTGCAACCCCTTCTGATGGGTTCTATGTAGACGTTGACATCAACGAGTAGGCTAAAGACCCAGGTGGTGACCCTGAGCTTGTGATGGACCACGTAGTATAGCTAGGCTTTCCAAGCCTCTTTTATTTTATTAGTTGTCTGTACTCAGACAAGTTACTTCCGCTGCTAGTTTGTATGACTGTATGACTTGTATGTGGGGTCGTGAGACCCGTACCTTTGTGTATGTTATGTATGGCTCACTGAGCCTTAAATAAAGTACTTGTGTCATAGAGTCATGTTGTGATGCTTCGTTGTATTTGCACATATCGAGCATATTGTGTGTATGATTGAAATGCTTGGTATGTGTGGGATCTGACTATCTAGTTGTTTATCTTTGGTAGCCTCTCTTACCGGGAAATGTCTCGTAGTGTTACCGCTGAGCCATGGTAGCTTGCTACTGCTCTGGAACACTTAGGCTGGCCGGCATGTGTCCTTCTTCGTTCCTGTGTCTGTCCCTTCGGGGAAATGTCACGCTTTGAGTACCGGAGTCCTGTTAGCCCGCTACAGCCCGGTTTACCGGAGTCCTGCTAGCCCAGTGCTACAGCCCGGACCCACTTGCTGATGACCGACACGTTCGAAGCTGGGTCATGGATGCCTGTCCCTGTAAGTCTGTGCCACTTTGGGTTTACGACTAGTCATGTCAGCCCGGGCTCTTTATCATATGGATGCTAGCGACACTATCATATACGTGAGCCAAAAGGCGCAAACGGTCCCGGGAAAAGGTAAGACGACACCCGTGGGGATACCGTGCGTGAGGCCGCAAAGTGATATGAGGTGTTACCAGCTAGATCGATGTGACATCGAGTCGGGGTCCTGACACATAGCCAAATAAAGCTTATCCCTACAAAATCATATAGTTTGGCCATGCTTCATTTTCGTCACACAAAATACTCCCATCATGCACAATCCCGGTTTCAGCCAAGCAATTGGTTCATACTTTTTAACGCGCTTCAGCTTTTTCAACCCTCACGCAATACATGAGCGTAAGACATGGAAATAGCACTATGGGTGGAGTAGAGTATGATGATAGGGATTATGTCATAGAACAAAAAGGGAGAAAGTCTCACATTGACGCGGCTAACCAATGGGATATGGAGATGCCCATCAATTGATGTCAATGCGAGGAGTAGGGATTGCCATGCAACGGATGCACTAGAACTATAAATGTATGAAAGCTCATCAAAAAGAAACTAAGTGGGTGTGCATCCAACTTGCTTGCTCATGAAGACCTAGGGAATTTTGAGGAAGCCCATCATTGGAATATACAAGCCAATTTCTATAATGAAAAATTCCCACTAGTATATGAAAGTGGCAACATAGGAGACTCTCTATCATGAAGATCATGATGCTACTTTGAAGCACAAGTGTGGAAAAAGGATAGTAACGTTTTCTCTTCTCTCATTTTTTTCTTTCTCTTTTTTTTATATTTGGGCTTCTTTGGCCTCTTTTTTTATTTGTGCTTCTTTGGCCTCTTTTATTTTTCATAAATTCCGGAGTCTCGTCCCGACTTGTGGTGGAATCATAGTCTCCATCATCCTTTCCTCACATGGGACAATGCTCTAATAATGAAGATCATCACACTTTTATTTATTTACAACTCAATAATTACAGCTCAATACTTAGATCAAAATATGACTCTATGTGAATGCCTCCGGCGGTGTACGGGATATGCAATGAATCAAGAGCGACATGTATGAAAGAATTATAAAGGTGGCTTTGCCATAAATACGATGTCAACTACATGATCATGCAAAAGCAATATGACAATGATGGAGCGTGTCATGATAAACAGAACTGTGGAAAGTTGCATAGCAATATATCTCGGAATGGCTATGGAAATGCCATAATAGGTAGGTATGGTGGCTGTTTTGAGGAAGATATAAGGAGGTTTATGTGTGATAGAGCATATCGTATCACGGGGTTTGGATGCACCGGCGAAATTTGCACCAACTCTCAAGGTGAGAAAGGGCATTGCACAGTACCGTAGAGGCTAGCAAATTGCGGAAGGGTAAGAGTGCGTATAATCCATGGGCCCACATTAGTCATAAAGAACTCATATACTTATTGCAAAAGTTTATTAGCCCTCGAAGCAAAGTACTACTATGCATGCTCCTAGGGGAAGGGTTGGCAGGAGTTAACCATCGCGCGATTCCGACCTCCACTCATAAGGAAGGCAATCAAAGAACACCCCATGCTTCAAATTTGTCACACCACGTTCATCATACGTGCATGCTACGGGACTTGCCAACTTTAACACAAGTATTTCTCAATTTCATAATTACCCAACTAGCATGACTCTAACATTACCACCTTTATATCTCAAAACAATTATCAAGTATCAATTTTATCATAGTATTCAATGCACTTTATATGATAGTTTTTATTATACCCAACTTGGATGCCCATCATATTAGGACCAATTTTATAACCAAAGCAAATTACCATGCTGTTCTAAAAGACTCTCAAAATAATATAAGTGAAGCATGAGAGATCAATAATTTCTACAAAATAAAACCACCACCGTGCTCTAAAAAGGTATAAGTGAAGCACTAGAGCAAATGACAAACTACTCCAAAAGATATAAGTGAAGATCAATGAGTAGTCGAATAATTATGTAACTATGTGAAGACTCTCTAACATTTAAGAATTTCAGATCTTGGTATTTTATTCAAACAGCAAAAAAACAAAATAAAGTGACATTTCAAGGATAGCACACATCATGTGAAGAAGCAAAAACTTAGGTTCAACCGATACTAACCGATAATTGTTGAAGAAGAAAGGTGGGATGCCTACCGGAGCATCCCCAAGCTTGGATGCTTGAGACTTCTTGAAATAGTATCTTGGGGTGCCTTGGGCATCCCCAAGCTTGAGCTTTTATGTCTCCTTAATTCCATTTATATCTCGGTTTCCTAAATCTCGAAAGCTTCATCCACACCAAACTCAACAAGAACTCATGAGATAAGTTAGTATAAACCAATGCAAAAACCTTATAATTTTCTGCTGTAGAAAATTACTAAAATTATTATTCAACATTTCATACTAAATGTTTCTACATATTTAATACTCCTATCCTCAAATAGAATCATTAAACAAGCAAACATATGCAAACATAACAGCAATCTGCCAAAACAATACAGTCTGTAAAGAATGCAAGATTCATCATACTTCCCTAACTCCAAAAATTATGAGAAAAATACTACACTGTAGAAGATTTATTTGATCTCAGTGTGCAAAAAGTTTCAATATTATATCATTCTTTGACTTTTCTAGGGAATTTTTGCAACAACGGTAAACTTTCTGTTTTGAAACAGCAACATGTATACTTGCAAAATAAGCATGGTAAAGGCTATCCTTGACATTTTTATTTAAAATAGAGATTCAAAACATTATTCTAAATAACATAAAGAAAATACTAATAAAATAAAATGACTCTCCAATCAAAACACATATCATGTGGTGAATAAAAATATAGCTCCAAGTAAAGTTACCGATGAACGAAGACGAAAGAGGGGATGCCTTCCGGGGCGTCCCCAAGCTTAGGCTCTTGGTTGTCCTTGAATATTACCTTGGGGTGCCTTGGGCATCCCCAATCTTAGTCTCTTTCCACTCCTTATTCCATAGTCCATCGAATCTTTACCCAAAACTTGAAAACTTCACAACACAAAACTCAACAGAAAACTCATAAGCTCCGTTAGTATAGGAAAATAAATCACCACTTAGGTACTGTTGTGAACTCATTCTAAATTCATATGTGTAATATCTACTGTATTGCAACTTCTCTACGGTTCATACCCTCCGATACTACTCATAGAATCATCAAAATAAGCAAACAACGCAATGAAAACAGAATATGTCAAAAACAGAACAGTCTGTAGTAATATGTATCCTTCGAATACTTATGTAACTCCAAAAATTCTTAAATAAATTGGTGGACCTGAGGAATTTGTCTATTATTCATCCACGAAAATAATCAACCTAAAATCACTCTCCGGTAAAAAATGGCAGCTAATCTTGTGAGCGCAAAAGTTTCTGTTTTTTGCAGCAAGATCGCATAGACTTCACCCAAGTCTTCCCAAAGGTTCTACTTGGCACAAACACTAATTAAAACATAGAACCACATCTAACCAGAGGATAGATGAATTATTTATTACTAAACAAGAACAAAAGCAAGGAACAGAAATAACATTGGGTTGCCTCCCAAAAAGCGCTAACGTTTAACGCCCCTATCTAGGAATGATGATTTCAATGATGCTCACATAAAAGATAAGAATTGAAACATAAAGAGAGAATCATGAAGAATCTGACTAGGACATTTAATTCTAACCCACTTCTTATGCATAGTGATTTTGTGAGCAAACAACTTATGGAACAATAATCAACTAGCATAGGAAGGTAAAACAAGCATAACTTCAAGATTTTTAACACATAGAGAGGAAACTCGATATTATTGCAATTCCTACAAGCATATATTCCTCCCTCATAATAATTTTCAGTGGCATCATGAATTAATTCAACAATATAACTATCACATAAAGCATTCTTTTCATGATCTACAAGCATATAAATTTTATTACTCTCCACAAAAGCAAATTTGTTTTCATGAATAGTAGTTGGAGCAAACTCAACAAAATAACTATCATGTGAAGCATAATCCAATTGAAAATTAAAATCACGATGACAAGTTTCATGGTTATCTTTATTCTTTATAGCATACGTGTCATCACAGTAATCATCATAAATAGCAACTTTGTTCTCATAATCAATTGGAACCTCTTCCGAAATAGTGGATTCATCACTAAATAAAGTCATGACCTCTCCAAATGCACTTTCATAAATGTAATCATCATAAATAGGAGGCATGCTTTCATCATAATAAATTTGCTCATCAAAACTTGGGGGACAAAAATATCATCTTCATCAAACATAGCTTCCCCAAGCTTGTGGCTTTGCATATCATTAGCATCATGGATATTCAAGGAATTCATACTAACAACATTGCAATTATGCTCATCATTCAAATATTTATTGCCAAACATTCTAATGCATTCTTATTATAGTACTTGAGCACAATTATCAGAATCCTTATTTTCTAGAAAGACATTAAAAAGATGAAGCATATGAGGCACCCTCAATTCCATATTTTTGTAGTTTTTTATAGACTATCCTAGTGATAAAAAAAGAAACTCAAAGATTTGATTGCAAGATATAAAGATATACCTTCAAGCACTCACCTCCCCGGCAACGGCGCCAGAAAAGTGCTTGATGTCTACTACACAACCTTCTTCTTGTAGACGTTGTTGGGCCTCCAAGTGCAGAGGTTTGTAGGACAGTAGCAAATTACCCTCAAGTGGATGACCTAATGTTTATCAATCCATGGGAGGCGTAGGATGAAGATGGTTTCTCTCAAACAGCCCTGCAACCAAATAACAAAGAGTCTCTTGTGTCCCCAACACACCCAATACAATGGTAAATTGTATAGGTGCACTAGTTCGGCGAAGAGATGGTGATACAAGTGCAATATGGATGATAGATATAGGTTTTTGTAATCTGAAAATATAAAAACAGCAAGGTAACTAATGATAAAAGTGAGCACAAACGGTATTGCAATGCTAGGAAACAAGGCCTAAGGTTCATACTTTCACTAGTGCAAGTTCTCTCAACAATAATAACATAACTGGATCATATAACTATCCCTCAACATGCAACAAAGAGTCACTCCAAAGTCACTAATAGTGGAGAACAAATGAAGAGATTATTGTAGGGTATGAAACCACCTCAAAGTTATCCTTTCTGATCGATCTATTCAACAGTCCATAGTAAAATAACACGAAGCTATTCTTTCTGCTCGATCTATCACAGAGTTCGTACTAGAATAACACCTTAAGACACAAATCAACCAAAACCCTAATGTCACCTAGATACTCCAATGTCACCTCAAGTATCCGTGGGCATGATTATACGATATGCATCACACAATCTCAGATTCATCTATTCAACCAACACAAAGAACTTCAAAGAGTGTCCCAAAGTTTCTACTAGAGAGTCAAGACGAAAACGTGTGCCAACCCCTATGCATAAGTTCACAAGGTCACTGAACCGCAAGTTGATCACCAAAACGTATATTAAGTAGATCATGTGAATATCCCATTGTCACCACAGATAAGCACATGCAAGACATACATCAAGTGTTCTCAAATCCTTAAAGACTCAATCCGATAACATAACTTCAAAGGGAAAACTCAATCTATTACAAGAGAGTAGAGGGGGAGAAACATCATAAGATCCCAACTATAATAGCAAAGCTTGCGGTACATCAAGATCTTGCCAAATCAAGAACACGAGAGAGAGAGAGAGAGAGAGAGAGAGAGAGAGAGAGAGATCAAACACATAGCTACTGGTACATACCCTCAGCCCCGAGGGTGAACTAAAGGAAATATGCCCTAGAGGCAATAATAAAGTAATTATTTATTTCCTTATATCATGATAAATGTTTATTATTCATGCTAGAATTGTATTAACCGGAAACATAATACATGTGTGAATACATAGACAAACATAGTGTCACTAGTATGCCTCTACTTGACTAGCTCGTTAATCAAAGATGGTTAAGTTTCCTAACCATAGACATGAGTTGTCATTTGATTAATGGGATCACATCATTAGGAGAATGATGTGATAGACGTGACCCATTCCGTTAGCCTAGCACTCAATCGTTTAGTATGTTGCTACTGCTTTCATCATGGCTTATACATGTCCTATGACTATGATATTATGCAACTCCCGTTTACCAGAGGAACACTTTGTGTGCTACCAAACGTCACAACGTAACTGGGTGATTATAAAGGTGCTCTACAGGTGTCTCCGAAGGTATATGTTGGGTTGGCGTATTTCGAGATTAGGTTTTGTCACTCCGATTGTCGAAGAAGTATCTCTGGGCCCTCTCGGTAATACACATCACTTAAAGCCTTGCAAGCATTGAAACTAATGAGTTAGTTGTGGGATAATGTATTACAGAACGAGTAAAGAGACTTTCCAGTAATGAGATTGAACTAGGTACTTGATACCGACGATCGAATCTCAGGCAAGTAACATACCGATGACAAAGGGAACAACGTATGTTGTTATGCAGTTTGACCGATAAAGATCTGCGTAGAATATGTAGGAGCCAATATGGGCATCCAGGTTCCTCTATTGGTTATTGACCAAGAATAGTTCTAGGTCATGTCTACATAGTTGTCGAACCCGTAGGGTCCGCACGCTTAAGGTTTCGATGACAGTTTTATTATGAGTTTATGAGTTTTGATGTACCAAAGGAGTTCGGAGTCCCAGATGAGATCGGGGACATGACGAGGAGTCTCGAAATGGTCGAGACGTAAAGATCGATATATTGGACAACTATATTCGGAGTTCGGAAAGGTTCCGAATGATTCGGGTATTTTTCGGAGTACCGGGGAGTTATGGGAATACGGGGAAGAGTATTGGGCCTTAATGGGCCTTAGTGGGAAGGAGCCAGGAGGTGACGCGCGCCCCTCGCAAGCCCAGTCCGAATTGGACAAAGGGTTTGGGGCGCGGCCCCCCTCTCCCTTCCTTCTCCACTTCCCTCCTTTCCCCCCTTCTCCTAGTTGGACTAGGAAAGAAGGAGTCCTACTCCCGGTGGGAGTAGGACTCCCCTTGGCGCGCCCTCCTCCTAGGGCCGGCCACCTCCTTCCTTTCTCCTTTATATACGGGGGCAGGGGGCACCCCATGACAACCAAGTTGATCTACGGATCGTTCCTTAGCCGTGTGCGGTGCCCCCCTCCACCATATTCCACCTCGGTCATATCGTCGCGGAGTTTAGGCGAAGCCCTGCGCCGGTAGAACATCATCATCGTCACCACGCCGTCGTGCTGACGCAACTCATCCCCGACGCTTTGCTGGATTGGAGCCTGGGGAACGTCATCGAGCTGAACGTGTGCTGAGCACGGAGGTGCCGTACGTTCGGTGCTTGGATCGGTCGAATCGTGAAGACGTACGACTACATCAACCGCGTTGTCATAACGCTTCCGCTTAACGGTCTATGAGGGTACGTAGACAACACTCTCCCCTCTCGTTGCTATGCATCACCATGATCTTGTGTGTGCGTAGGAAAATTTTGAAATTACTATGTTCCCCAACAGTGGCATCCGAGCCAGGTTCTATGCGTAGATGTCATATGCAGGAGTAGAACACAAGTGAGTTGTGGGCGATACAAGTCATACTGCTTACCAGCATGTCATACTTTGGTTCGGCGGTATTGTGAGATGAAGCGGCCCGAACCGACATTACGCGTACGCTTACACGAGACTGGTTTCACCGTTATGAGCACTCGTGCTTAAAGGTGGCTGGCGGGTGTCTGTCTCTCTCACTTTAGCTGAATCGAGTGTGGCTACGCCCGGTCCTTGCGAAGGTTAAAACAGCACTAACTTGACGAACTATCATTGTGGTTTTTGATGCGTAGGTAAGAACGGTTCTTGCTAAGCCCGTAGCAGCCACGTAAAACTTGCAACAACAAAGTAGAGGACGTCTAACTTGTTTTTGCAGGGCATGTTGTGATGTGATATGGTCAAGACGTGATGCTATATTTTATTGTATGAGATGATCATGTTTTGTAACCGAAGTTATCGGCAACTGGCAGGAGCCATATGGTTGTCGCTTTATTGTATGAAATGCAAATGCCCTGTAATTGCTTTACTTTATCACTGAGCGGTAGCGATAGTCGTAGAAGCAATAGATGGCGTAAACGACAACGATGCTACGATGGAGATCAAGGTGTCGCGCCGGTGACGATGGTGATCACGACGGTGCTTCGGAGATGGGGATCACAAGCACAAGATGATGATGGCCATATCATATCACTTATATTGATTGCATGTGATGTTTATCCTTTATGCATCTTATCTTGCTTTGATTGACGGTAGCATTTTAAGATGATCTCTCACTAAAAATTATCAAGAAGTCTTCTCCCTATCTGTGTAACCCTAGCCCCCTCTAATATCGGATGTGTAGATCTCCTTCTCTGTAACCGACTCTGTGTAACCCTAGCCCCCTCTAATATCTATATAAATAGGAGGGTTTAGTCCGTAGGACAAGATCAACAATCATAATCATAGGCTAGCTTCTAGGGTTAGCCTCTACAATCTCGTGGTAGATCAACTCTTGTAATACTCATATCATCAAGATCAATCAAGCAGGAAGTAGGGTATTACCTCCATCGAGAGGGCCCGAACCTAGGTAAACATCGTGTCCCCAGCCTCCTATTACCATTAGCCTTAGACGCACAGTTCGGGACCCCCTACCCGAGATCTGCTGGTTTTGACACCGACATTAGTGCTTTCATTGAGAGTTCCACTGTGTCGTCGCCACGAGGCTCGATGGATCCTTCAATCATCAGCTACGCTACGGTCCAGGGTGAGGTTTTCCTCCCCGGACAGATCTTTGTATTCGGCGGCTTCGCAATGCGGGCCAACTCGCTTGGCCATCTGGAGCAGATCGACAGCTACGCCCCTGGCCATCAGGTCAGGTTCGGAAACTTGAACTACACGGCTGACATTCGCGGAGATTTGATCTTCGACGGGTTCGAGCCTGCATCAGGAGTGCCGAACAGTCACGGCGTGCATGACTTAGATCTGCCATGGGACGGTGTTTGGGATATTGCACCTATGGCTGCCTCAGCCTTTAATCTGGAGCAGCTTGCGCCATTTGAGGACGGGTGGATGGACCCCGCCACGGAGGCCATACACTCATCGGCAATGGAGCCGAACACAGACACCACCTCTAAGGAAATATGTGTCACCGGAACCCCGGACTTGTCTCCGGTCTTAGGTTCCGGACCGCGCGCATCCGTGCCTATCGAATCTGATTGGGCACCGATCATGGAGTTTACCTCCGCGGATATCTTTCAACACTGACCCTTGGGTGACGTGCTAAAGTCATTGAGGTCTCTCTCATTATCAGGAGACTCTTGGCCAAACTATGTCCGGCTCAAGTGGGATACGGACGACGAAGAAATTCGCTGCCCACCCGCCACCCACTTAATAGCCACTGTCGATGACTTAACCGACACGATGGACTTCGACTCCGAAGACATCGACAGTATGGACGTCGATGCTGGAGATGATCAGGAACCACCACCCACGGGGCGCCGGACAGCCACCTCATCATATGATATATACATGGTGGACACACCCAAGGAGAACAACAACGACAAAAAGGATGCCACGGAGGATAATCCCCCCGGGCAAAAACCAAAGCAACGTTGCAGGCGCCGCTCTAAGTCCAGCCACAGTAAAAAATAGCGATAACAGCGCAAGAAAAATTGACACCCCGGTCGACTCCAAAGGAAACGACGACCCCATGGGCCCAGCGATGGAGCAGGATGAGCCAGGACACGCTGAACATAGTCCAGAGCAGACGGCCGATCACGGCGACCCCAAGGGTAAAACTCATCAACCTTCCTTCGTAGAGGAGGACAGTCCGGACGACGACACATTCATCCCGGAAAAAAATTTGGAACAAGAGAACCTCCACAGAAGGCTTATGGCCACCGCGAGGAGCCTGAAGAAGCAGAAGCAAAGGCTTAAGGCCGCGTAGGATACGCTCAACCACAGATGGAACAAAGTGCTAGACACTGAAGAAAAATATGGCGATGATCGCCACACAAAGAGCTACCCAAAGCATAAGCTGCTGCCCGAATTCGACGACGAGGCCTTAGAGCCCATCCCGCTGAAGAATAATATGGCCGATCAGCCGGACCGACCACCTTGTGGCCGCGATAGAGGAGCTACCGATGCTGCACACAAGCCAGCACACGATTTATGTGAGCTCCTGGACAAAAAGGCCGGTGCGACCAGGTCCATCTATGGATCTAGAGGACGTGCTATGGCACAAGATCATAGCCACCAAAACGTTCATCTTGATCGAATACCAGTTGAGAATCAACCCCGAACACAACAAACGTCGACAGCATGCCATGACACATCCAATTGCAGGGGTGCTGCACACCCCGTGTGCTTCATTGATGAAGTGCTGGATCATGAGTTTCCACAGGGATTCAAACCCGTGAACATAGAGGCATACGACAGAACGACAGACCCTGAGGTCTGGATGAGGACTTTATCCTTCATATCCACATGGCCTGCGGAGATGATCTCCACACCATTAAATATCCGCCCCTCAAGTTGAAAGGACCAGCTCGGCATTGGTTGAAAAGCCTCCCTGAAAACTCAATTGGAAGTTGGGAGGAACTTGAGGATGCTTTCAGGGCCAATTTCCAAGGGACCTATGTCCGACCCCCGGATGCAGATGATTTAAGTCACATAATCCAACAACCCGAAGAGTCAGCCAGTAAGCTTTGGAACAGATTTCTCACTAAGAAGAATCAAATTGTTGATTGTCTGGATGCCGAAGCCTTAGCGGCCTTCAAGCACAGTATCCGAGACAAATGGCTCGCCAAATACCTCGGCCAAGAAAAGCCAAGGACAATGGCGGCCCTAACAAGCCCTATGACCCGCTTTTGCGTGGGTGAGGACAGTTGGTTGGCCCGTAGAGGCACCAGCGACCCAGGCACATCCGAAGTTGGGGATGGCAACGGGAAGCCACGACGCAACAAAAACAAGCATCGAAACAAGGAAGAGAGTCCGGACAACACGGCGGTCAATGCTGGATTTAGGGGCTCTCAACCCGGTCAACGGAAAAAGCCATTTAAAGGCAACAGAGATGGATCATCCAGCCTAAACAAGGTTCTAGACAGATTATGTCAAATTCATGGCACCCTCGAAAAACCTGCAAACCACACCCATAGAGAATGTTGGGTCTTCAAGCAGGCCGGCAAGCTAAACACCGAGCACAAAGGAAGGGAGACGCCAAGTGAAGACGAGGATGAGCCTCGCCAGCCGAACACTGGGGGACAGAAAAAATTCCCACCAGAAGTCAAAATAGTGAATATGATCTACGCAACTCACATACCGAAGAGAAGGCGCAAATGCGCACTCAGAGACATATACGCTGTAGAGCCCGTCGGCCCCAAATTCAACCCTTGATCTGCCTGCCCGATCACTTTTGATCACAGGGATCATCCGACTAGTATCCGGCACGGAGGATCGGCTGCCTTGGTTCTCGACCCAATAATTGATGGATACCATCTAACTCGAGTCCTTATGGACGGCGGCAGTAGTCTTAATCTGATAATCAGGACACTCTCCGCAAGATGGGGATAGACCCATCAAGAATCAGCCAAAGTAACACTACCTTTAAAGGAGTAATACCATATGTTGAGTCCCGCTGCACGGGCTCTCTTGTATTAGAGGTTATATTCGGTTCTCCCGACAACTTCACAGGCGAAGAATTAATCTTCGACATCGCTCCATTCCGAAGCGGCTATCACGCACTACTCGGAAGAGCGGCCTTCGCTCGCTTCAACGCAGTACCGCACTACGCCTACCTTAAACTCAAGATGCCCGGTCCACGTGGCGTCATCACAGTTAGCGGAAACATAGAGCGTTCCTTATGAATGGAAGAATATGTGGTGGCTCTAGCAGCCGAACACTGAGCGGCCCCTCCAACCAGAATACATGATCGGTCGTCAAGACCACGGACACGGTTAGACGAGTCCGGCGTGCCGCCGGTGGTAATAGCACAGATAAACCTGAGCTAAGGTCTATAGATATACCCCCATAGGCGGTGCTAGGGGCTGCGAACATGTAACAAAGCCCACAGCTCGGCTTGACCCTATTAATATGTTAATATATTGCATTTTAATGATTCATTGAGAATAACCAACTCCTCGCACGATTACACCAGACTCTTTTACCTGGGTTTTTTCCTCTTTACAGATGACTATTATGCTACACCCTTCCAGGATACAGCGCAATGGAGACAAAGGCGCAGGCGTGCAGCAGGGCCCCGCTCAAAGGTTTCTCTTTAGATTAAGCCCCTATGTAAACCTTCTTTAATGTCTCTTGTTGTTTGATATCCCCCGAGTACTTAATACACCCACGAGGGATACTGGCATTATTGGGATTTCGCCACGTCAGATTAATGCGCGTACCTGGTATTTCGGGGTTCATAATCGAGGGCATTACTCAGCCCAGTATATGTTACAAAGTTCGAATACCTTCGGGAGTGTTCGGCGTCACGAGTTCGGCCTTATATGCATCAGCTTCGAATCATGTCGTTAGTTAATTGTTTGGTTTGCCCGGCTCCTGTGTTTGCTACCGTACGTTCCATTTTATCGGCTAAAACGGCCAAAGGAGAACTACTGTGATTGTGCCTTGGTTATTCCACACGAGCACCTCAGTAGAGAAAGCCGAAAACTGACTGTCATGATACATGAAAGCACAAGTGCTCCCTAGGTGGTTTTGGTAATTAATGTCAACATATCTCTTGTTGGACTAACAATTTTATCTAGTATATTTCAGACAAGTTCAACAATGGAGTGGCATGGACTAAAGGATGTGGGAACTCCTTCAAGATGCTAAGGACAAAGGATTGGCTCAAGCTTCAAGCTCAAGACTCTTCATTTTACATTTCAGTGATCCAAGATCACATTGAGTCTATAGGAAAAGCCAATACTATCAAGGAGGGATGAGGTGTTGCTTAATGAGCCTCTTGCTTCATGTGCTTAGTGATATGCTCCAAAACCCTTAGCTACTTTCTCATATCCACATTTGTCCTAAACCTAAAGTCAAACTCGGCCCCACTGATTCTTTCTATCCGGCGCCACCGAGTTCAGATGTCTTAGCCACTGCCACAAACCCTAAGTAAATCGGTCTCACCGAGATGGGATTGTAATCTCTCTGTGTATGTCCATTATCAAAATCGGTCTTACCGAGTTTGAGCAATTGGTACTACCGAGATTACAATGCAAACTCTTCGGTTAACTTATTACCAAAATTGGTCCCACCGAGTTTGAGTAATCGGTCCCACCGAGTTTGCCTGACTAACTCTCTCGTTAGCTAATTACCAAAATCGGTCCTACCGAGTTTGTGTAATCGGTCTCACCGAGATTACATTATGCCCTAACTCTAACCATATCGGTCCTACCAAGTTGCATTTCGGTCCCACCGAAAATCCTAACGGTCACTAAATTTGCTAAATCGGTCCGATCGAGTTTCTCAATTCGGTCCCATCGAGTTTACAAATTGTGTGTAACGGTTAGATTTTGTGTGGAGGCTATATATACCCCTCCACCTCCTCTTCATTCATGGAGAGAGCCATCAGACTGAACCTACACTTCCAGCATCCTATTTCTGAGAGAGAACTACCTACTCATGTGTTGAGGCCAAGATATTCCATTCCTACCATATGAATCTTGATCTCTAGCCTTCCCCAAGTTGCTTTCCACTCAAATCCTCTTTCCACCAGATCCAAATCCTATGAGAGAGAGTTGAGTGTTGGGGAGACTATCATTTGAAGCACAAGAGCAAGGAGTTCATCATCAACGCACCATTTGTTACTTCTTGGAGAGTGGTGTCTCCTAGATTGGCTAGGTGTCACTTGGGAGCCTCCGACAAGATTGTGGAGTTGAACCAAGTAGTTTGTAAGGGCAAGGAGATCGCCTACTTCGTGAAGATCTACCGCTAGTGAGGCAAGTCCTTCGTGGGCGACGGCCATGGTGGGATAGACAAGGTTGCTTCTTCGTGGACCCTTCTTGGGTGGAGCCCTCCATGGACTCGCACAACCGTTACCCTTCGTGGGTTGAAGTCTCCATCAACGTGGACGTACGATAGCACCACCTATCGAAACCACGCCAAAAACATCCGTGTCTTGAATTGCGTTTGAATCCTCCAAACCCTTCCCTTTACATTCTTGCAAGTTGCATGCTTTACTTTCGGCTGCTCATATACTCTTTGCATGCTTGCTTGCTATGTGTTGTGAATGTTAAACTTGTGCCTAAACTCCACTCAAACTTAAAAGGGTTAAAACGGCAACTTCGGTACTTAGTGTCTAATCACCCCCCTCTAGACACCTCTTCTCAAGGTCCTACAAGTGGTATCAGAGCTTTGGTCTCCATTGCTTTGGTTTAATCACCATTGGAGGAAGATGGACGAGTCTACTTTGGGGAGTCTTAGACATAGAGTGCCTATTATTGATGGAGAGTATTTTCATGAGTGGAAAAATGAGATGCTTGTAATTTTCAATCAATATCATTTGAACAAGTACATTGCTAGTCCTTGTGAACCTTGTGTTGATCCTATGCATCCCACCCTTGATGAGTCTATTGACATGATTAGGAATGTTAGAACTGTTAATCTTATCACTAGAGGCTTGCCTAGAAACTTGATTATAAAACTGCCTACTCTTGAGTGTGCCTACACTATATGGAAATTTCTTGAGGAATGATTTCCTGATTATTCTTTGAAAAATCTTGATGAAATTATTCATAAGTCTATTGCCTTGAGTAAGATGAATACTAGTGATCCTATGTTTGGTGATCGTCTATTTGAGCTTACAGACCTTATGCGTGCCAAAGGAAATGTTGGTATTATTAGTGATATTATTTTCGAAGCAATAAAAATGCACAGACAATATCATTGTCAAAATCAATCTAACGAATCACCCTCTCTAGGATTTGATCCACCAAATGACGATGTTGAACATGGATACTCTGACGAGGATGAAGAAAGTGACTTCGATCTTGATGATGCAATGGGACACTTTGGTCTTGTGGCAAATCTTCGGGGATATATGTCAGGAGGAAAGGAATGGGTTCTTGATAGTGGTTGTACCGATCACATGATCGGAGATAAAGACATGTTTCGTGAGCTTGTTGATAATGATAGTCCTCGAAAGTATGTCACTTTCGGTGACAACTCAAATGGTAAGGTGGTTGGCCTCGGTAAGGTGGCCATATCACATGATAGCTCCATACAAAATGTTATGCTCGTTGAATCTCTTGGATACAACTTACTATCAGTATCTAGACTTGATGGCTTTGGTTTCAATGTCTTATTTACTGAAGTTGATTGCCAAGTGTTTCGTCGAGACAATCATAAAATGGTCTTTACCGGTATATGTAGAGGTGATCTATACATTGTTGATTTCACTAAAAAGGCTCAACCCAAAACTTGCTTCATTGCTAAATCCTCAAAAGGTTGGTTATGGCATAGACGACTAGGTCACGTTGGCATGAGAAACCTTGACAAGCTTATTAAAGGAAATCATATCCTTGGAGTTAATGATGTCATATTTGATAAGGATAAACTTTGCAGTGCTTGTCAAGCAGGTAAACAGGTTGGAGGAAGGCATCCCGTGAAGAACATCATGACCACAAAGAGGCCACTTGAGCTACTTCACATGGATCTCTTTGGTCCCAACTCTTACAAGAGTCTCGGTGGAAATTCTTTTGGTCTAGTTATAGTTGATGATTTTTCAAGATTTACGTGGGTGTTCTTTCTCGATGATAAATCACAGGTCCAAAAGATCTTCAAAAACTTCGCTAGGAAGGCCCAAAATCAATTTGAAGTGAAGATCAAGAAGGTTCGCAGTGACAACGGAACGGAGTTCAAGAACGCAAATGTGGACACCTTTCTTGACGAAGAAGGGATTTCACACAAGTTCTCAGCTACGTACACACCTCAACAAAATGGAGTTGTTGAGAGGAAGAACCGGACGCTCATCGAAATGGCGAGAGCGATGCTTGATGAGTACAAGACACCGAAGCACTTTTGGGCAGAAGCGGTGGAGACAGCTTGCAAGCAACAAATTGCTTGTATCTTCACAAGCTACTCGGCAAGACGACATACGAGCTCCTCACTGGTAACAAACCCCAAGTTGGATACTTTCGAGTATTCGGCTCAAAGTGCTACATTCTTGATAAGCATCGTCGTTCTAAATTTGCTCCTAAGTCTCATGAAGGATCCCTACTAGGTTATGGATCAAACTCTCACACTTACCGTGTCTACAACAATTTCACCCGAAAGGTTGAAGAGACGGTAGATGTGAAGTTTGATGAATCTAACGGCTCGCAAGTAGAGCAATTGCCAATTGATGTAGGAGACAAAGATCCTTCGGAAGCAATCCAAGACTTGTCTATTGGCAAGGTCCGTCCAACGGAGGTGAAGGAGAGTACCTCGTCTGTCCAAGCGGAAGCTTCTACTTCACGACAAGGTGAACCAAGAGTTGATACGGAAGCATCCACAAGTGGGACACACCAAGATGAAGGAAACAAGGAAGTGCATCAAGATGAACATCAACAACCTCCTTCTCCACCACGACAAGAGAACGACAACGCCAACAATGAAGAAGGCCAAGAAGAAGAACAAGATGAAGAAGATGTTCAACAAAGATCCAATCAAAAGCTTTCATGAGTTTGAGCAAGAATTGCTGAAGACCATCCCGTCGAGCAAATCTACAATGATATTCAAACCGGGAGAATCACTCGCTCTAAAACTCGTCTAGCTAATTTTTGTGAAAACTATTCTTTCATCTCTAGCATTGAACCTATGAAGGTCGAAGAAGCTTTGGAAGATCCGGATTGGATAAACGCTATAAATGAAGAGCTACACAACTTTGAGAGGAACCAAGTTTGGACATTGGTTGAGAAGCCCGACAACAACCACAACATCATCGGTACCAAATGGGTGTTTCGCAACAAGCAAGATGAAGATGGACAAGTTGTTCACAACAAAGCACGTTACGTCGCCCAAGGCTACACACAAGTCGAACGTATGGACTATGGTGAGATTTATGCTCCCGTTGCTAGACTTGAGTCTATTCGCATCTTACTTGCCTATGCTAATCACCATGATATCACATTGTACCAAATGGACATTAAAAGTGCTTTTCTAAATGATGAAATAGAGGAGGAAGTTTATGTTAAACAACCTCCCGGCTTTGTCAATCCTAAGAAACCAAATCATGTTTACAAACTTCACAAAGCTCTTTATGGTCTTAAACAAGCTCCTAGAGCTTGGTACAAATGCTTAACTAAGTTTCTTCTTGGAAAGGGATTTGAAATTGGGAAAATTGATTCTACTCTTTTTACTAAAAGGGTTAATGGAGAACTGTTTGTGTGCCAAATCTATGTTATGATATTATATTTGGTTCAACTAACCCTCATTTTAGTGAAAAGTTTGGGAAGCTAATGTCGGAGAAGTTTGAGATGTCTATGATGAGTGAACTCAAATTCTTTCTTGGGTTGCAAATCAAACAAACTAAGGAAGGTACTTTTGTCTCTCAAAAGAAGTACACTAAGGACTTCAAGAAGTTCAATATGCAAGAATGCAAAGGTATGACTACACCCATGCCTACTAGTGGACATCTTGAGTTGACCAAAGATGTTGAACCAGTTGATCAAAAGGTTTATCGCTCTATGATTGGTTCATTGTTATACCTATGTGCTTCACGTCCCGATATTATGCTAAGTGTGTGCATGTGTGCAAGATATCAAGCTGCTCCTAAAGAATGTCATCTTAAGGCTGTGAAAAGGATAGTGAGATACTTAATCCATACACCAAATTTTGGCATTTGGTATCCTAAGAGGGCCTCTTTCGATCTTGTTGGCTACTCTAACTCGGACTATGCCGGAGACAAGGTTGATAGAAAGTCCGCTTCGGGTACTTGTCAATTTCTTGGTAGATCTCTTTTGTCTTGGTCTTCCAAGAAACAGAACTCGGTATCCTTATCCACCGCCGAAGCAAAATACATTGCCGCTGGTTCATGTTGTGCTCAATTACTTTGGATGACTCAAACTCTTAAAGATTATGGGATATATGTGAAACATGTTCCATTGCTTTGTGACAATGAAAGTGATATCAAAATTGGTCATAATCCTGTGCAACATTCTCGAACTAAGCATATTGAAGTTCGTCATCATTTCATTCGAGATCATGTTGCTAAGGGTGACATTGATCTTAAGCATGTTCACACCGAAAAGCAATTAGCAGATATATTCACTAAACCTCTTGATGAGAAAGTGTTTTGTAGGTTAAGAGGAGAATTGAACATCATTGATGCTTCAAACTTGGAGTAGAAACTCCATTGGATACATGCAAGACATGAGCTTATGACTAATCCTTGATATTTCTCTTATGATGAAAATATTATGTCTTGGATATATTTGCATCTTGCATGTTATCTAACCCATGTAGGTACTTGGCTGAATCAAATTCCATGAGATTGTAACCTACTCACATCTTGAGCAATCTCTACATCACCAAGTCTCTATACAAAGGTGGTTGAAGACAAGGAAGCACGAAACCATTCAAACATATCCTTTGACAAATTCTATGTTGAGCTTCATAATTGTCATTTTTGGATACACAAGTGCTCTTCCTTTCAAGATATAATCCATGTAGGTAGATGGACTCAAATTCCAAGTGGTGCTCCAAATTCTTGATGAGCTACATCAACCTCGAGCAACTCACACAAGTTCAACTACATGGACAACACCACCAACCAAGGTATGGTATTCCATCTTAGAGAAGCTTTACTCCAAGTCATGAGCTAAAGCAACTCGACAAGATGTGAATACATCAAGATGCTTAAACGAAAAATGGCAACCCCATTTTGAGCTTAAACGATGAGTATGACCTATGATCAAGTGATCTCACTTGACTCCTAAGTCAATATACTCTAACATAGGTGACTTCGTCACCGACCATCTCTAGATGAAGTTCTCTTGTGTTTTCTTCTGTATTTTTTGCATTTCTCTCATGCATATTTGTTTCCCCTTTCAAAAAAAACTTCATCTAGATTTCTTTCTTTTTGCTCTGCATTCTATGCATCCAATTCCTTGCATATCATTCAGTTAATTCCTTGCAAATCTTTGTGAGATCTTTCTAGTCTAGTGAGCTGAGGTGACAAGTGTTTTCTCTACGATGAACTCGGTTACACTGATTTGTTATTTTTGGTCCAACCGAAAATTTTCGGTACCACCGAAGCATACCACTCGGTGCCACCGATTTCACAACAGGAAAAACAGTTTGCCACTTATTCTGTGTTTCTTCTGATCCAGCCCCACTCAATGAATCTTGTCCTCTACAAGCATCACATTTTTATCATTGCTTTATGTTGTGACTCAAGGATCAAACCCATTCACGACAAATTCCAGAGGGAGAGAGAGATTACATCTTTATCAAGCCCTTCTTGGAAATTGATGTCAAAGGGGGAGAGAGAGATCACATCAAAGCTTATCACTTAGAGAGAGATCACATCAGAGAAGGAGAGAGAGGTCCTTCAAGGGGAGAGAAAGAGATCTCCAGGGGGACAGAATACTAGTAGAAAGTATTTTCTCAAGGATCCCAGATGCTTGGTGTTCAAGAGGAGAGTTGCCACATGTCTTCTTGAGGGGAAGGACATGTTCATATGTGCTTACTTGCATTAGTTTCCATTAGCTCTGTTCATTTATATCTTTCAGCTCTGATTTTCTGTTCCCTATCTTCTCCCAGTATCCCATGTTAGATTCAGGGGCAGCAAGACATCTAAGGGAAAGAAATCATTTAAATTCATTGCATATCTTTACTCTTGGGGACATGTCTAATCAACTGTGGTACTTAGTACTCACTCTCTACATGTCATGCCAGTCTTGGTATTCTTGTGGTTTCTTCTGTTTGCTCTGGCTAGTAGGTGCATCTGTGTTATCTAACCTTGTTTACACAGGTTCATTCCATCCTAAGCCTACTCAAGACTACAAGGTAAGTATATGCATCACAATCATGTGTATGAGGAATTCTTGCTGATGTACATACTGTTTGCAAGAAGGACTCATGGGCATGAAGTTATTTCCTTGAATACGTTTTGCTCTGATGCATATGGCCAAGATACATGTAACACATTGCCTGCTCTATCATGGTTATGCTATCACATGCTTCTATATTTCATATTCACATGATTGCATACATGTAGGGGGAGCCTATGCTTGTTACATGCCTTTCCAAAGCTTTACTTGCTATTTCTTAAATCTTTATCTAAAGCTTTGATGTATGTTGTCATCAATTACCAAAAAGGGGGAGATTGAAAGCACAAGTGCTCTCTAGGTGGTTTTGGTAATTAATGTCAACATATCTCTTGTTGGACTAACAATTTTATCTAGTATATTTTAGACAAGTTCGACAATGGAGTGGCATGGACTAAAGGATGTGGGAACTCCTTCAAGATGGTAAGGACAAAGGATTGGCTCAAGCTTCAAGCTCAAGACTCTTCATTTTACATTTCAGTGATCTAAGATCACATTGAGTCTATAGGAAAAGCCAATACTATCAAGGAGGGATGAGGTGTTGCTTAATGAGCCTCTTGCTTCATGTGCTTAGTGATATGCTCCAAAACCCTTAGCTACTTTCTCATATCCACATTTGTCCTAAACCTAAAGTCAAACTCGGCCCCACTGATTCTTTCTATCCGGCGCCACCGAGTTCAGATGTCTTAGCCACTGCCACAAACCCTAAGAAAACCGGTCTCACCGATAGCCCGAGGGCTATAAGTAGGGGGGAGGGAGGGGTGCGGCAAAGCTTGTGCTCCCTCTCCCACTCTTTCTTCCTCCTTTGCTCTATCCTCCATAGCTTCTGCTGCTGCTTCGTGCTGCCGCGGAGCTACCGCCGTCGTTCGTCACCGACGCACCCCACCTCCTCACGCGGCTTGCCTGAAGCCATGGCGCGTGAGAAGGACGGCGATTGGGAGGGGTCGACTATGATCGAGGATCACATTTCCTTCCTCCGCGACACGCGTCGGATGCCCAACGCGGCATTCATCAAGGCGCGGGTGCCGCCGAAGGAGGAGATCTCGCCGGCGCCGAGGAGGAACGAGCGGGTTGTGTTCCGCTCGCACTTCCTCCGCGGCTTCGGCCTTCCGATTAGCGGTTTACTCCGCTCCTTCCTCGACTTCAACAACCTCTGACATCATCATCTCACGCCCAACGCCGTGACCCTGCTCTCCGCCTTTGTCATGGCGTGCGAGGGCTACATCGGTGTCCTCCCCACACTCGAGGGTTGGGGGGCGTTCTTCTACGGGAAGCTCGGTACCTCCGCCAAGGACACGGCGGCCGAGTGTGGCGGCTTCGTCGCCGTGCGCCAGCCGGCGAAGCGGAACGCCTTCCCCGTCATCAAGCTGGCGCAGAACATGAAAATGTGGCAGCAGTCCTACTTCTATGTCAAGAACATAGATCCGGCTGCCGACTTCCTCAATCTGCCGGCCTACAAGGCCGACCCTCCCACCGGGCTCCGGCCTAACTAGGGCTATAAGCCGAAGCCGGTGTCGCCAGACACAGCGGCCGCTATCGGCCGACTCCGGGTGCTCCAGGAGTCGGAGGGCCTCGTGGCCTCCGACCTCCTGATCGCATTTGTCGAGCGTCGGGTTCTCCCACTCCAAAGCCGTCCTCATCCAATCTTCCGGATGGGCGGGCACCGTGACCCCAGCTGGCTGTGCACGAAGAAGATGCTGACTGTTGAGGTTGCGCGGATGGTGAATGAGATTTCCGACCTCAAGGTGTCGGAGGCGGAGTGGCGGTACGGGAACCGGCCGTACTCGCGCGACGATCCGCCGCCTGTCGTAAGTCTCTTCATCTCATCTTTATGATCTGTTTCTCCAGTCTTGTTCTTGTCATGATGCGACTCCCTCCTGGAGTGTAGATCTATATGTCCGAGGCGACGACCGCCCTCCTGGGGCCAGGTGGCGATTACCTGCCGAACAGGGCGGTGAGCGACTTGGACGACCCCGACCTGGGGATGGCCGCCCTGGCGGACGACGCAACAAGCGGCAGCGGCGGAGCAGGCGGCTCCGAAGAGTGTGGCGGCGGAGCAGGCGGCTCCGAAGAGGGCGGCGGCATGGGGACTTGGACCAACGATGAAGACGAGCTGCGCCCCGCCCGGAGCACTGCCAACACCGGCGCAGGCCCCTCTACTGGGCTGCCCGCCCATGGTGGCAAGCGCAAGCGGAAGCAGGGCACTGCCCTTTTTGGCAGCGCGCCAAAGAAGCCCAAGAACTCGGCCAAGTACCAGAGGCAGCCGAAGGTACCGGTTATGGTGTCGGCGTAAGTGTTCTTCCCATGCCTTCTGCCTTTTTGCCGATCAGCCTGAAAAGCTCTCTGACTTGTCTTCTTATCCCAGGGCCCCGCTAACTCTCGAGAGGTCGGGATCCGCCTCGGTCATCAGACCGTCGGCGACCTCTTCCACCAGCCGGCGAATTGATCCAGCCGCCGACCTCCGGGAGGCGACGGAATGGAACACGCGGGAGGCGCGTGAGGAAGAGGCTGACTGCCTAGCGAAGGCAGAGGCGGACAAGGCCGCAGCGTCCGCGGAGAGGAGGTTAGCGCAGGCGGAGGCCGAAGCTGCGGAGAGGGAGAGGCTCGCGGAGGCTACACGCCGTCAGGAGCCGCTGCTCGTGACGCCTTTGAACATCACGCCGCCTCCGCCGGAGTTTGAGGTGACGTCCGGAGGAGCCGGCAACGAGCAGCCGGTCATGGAGAGGGAGGGCAGCGACGTAGCCATGCCGGACGTCATCGTGCCACCGCCGCCACCGCCACCTATGAGCGAGACGCGGACCGAGTAGCCGGCCGGGCCGCCGGTGCCACCAGCCAGGGACGTGGTGGTGACGGACCTTACTCCTGAGGTCCGCACACCCGTACGCCGTCGCCTTGAGAAGGCGGCTTCAGCACCGCGACCGCTGGAGGCCGGCGCCGCGAGCTCGTCGATTCCCGACACTGAAGCGACCAGCGCCGCGCTAGCTGGCTAGATACGCGGGGGCGGGACGGGCGCCGTGAATGAGGCGTCCCTCGACAAGCCAAACTCCGGGATGAAGCCGAAGCCCTCAAGCGCTGCAACAAGGCTTTCCTGGACTCGAGGGCCGCCATCCGCGTAAGTTATTTTTGGCTTTCTTCGTTAGTTAATCTTCTTGCTTCTCTCGTGGGGCCGTGCAAGCGCACCCACTAGGTGTAGTCCCCAAGTTCCGGGCCGGCTGCTGAGCAGGCGGGTCGGAACTTTATCTTGCTAATGTCGGATGCTGACCTCGTCTGGTGTCCCTTCTGCAGGACTACCATAATCTTCACGCGGTCGCCTACAACTCCAAGGTCCGGTAGCTAGAGACGCAGACCTCCCATCTGTCCGAGAGCCGGAGTAAGCTTCTTCTTTCTTCTTATTTCGCGGGTGCGCGCTGGCGCACCCGCGGGCTGTAGTCCCCGAGGTTCGGGCCGACTGCTGAGCAGTCGGGCCGAATCTCCTTAGTGGCCCTTTCTTGGTTGACTGCTTATTCTCTGCGCGGGTGCGATGGCGCACCCGCGGGCTGTAGTCCCCGAGGTTCGGGCCGACTGCTAAGCAGTCGGGCCGGACCTCCCGGCAACTGTGTCCCTCTTTATCTTTTTGACTGATGCTCTTTCTTCTTTTCCTCTTTTTAGAGGCCAATGCCGCCTTGCAGCCGCAACTGGGTGAAGCCAACACTGCCCTACGGGGCAATGAGGCGGAATGCAGCAAGCTGGCCGAGGAGCGAGACCGGCTGGTCGCCCAGCTTGCCGAGCAGGCGGAGGCCCTCAAGGCAGCCCAGCAGGAGGCAAAGACGAAAGAGACCGACCTCCTCGCCGAGTTTGAGGTCGAGCACTCCGCCTGGACCGACAAGGAAGCCCAGATGTCAGCCTGCTACAGCAGCATTGAGGACTTGGTCGACGGTAAGCTTTATTCTTCTTATTTCTTTGTCTGAGCTAACTGCTTATTTCTGACTTTGATTTTCTTGCCTTCTGCTCTAGCAGATTTCTTCCCGGGTCACTCCGTTGCCGCGATCCAGATGATCGAAGCCCAGCACAAGGAGCGAAGGGCGGAAGGTGCACAGATCGCCGCTGACGCCCCCCAGACTCTTGGCGAACAAATCCTCAGCATCCAGGCCCGCCTTCGGCCTGCCCATCGAATGCTACACCGTTTACAGCGCGTCGGGGCTCAGGCGATCTCCGCCCTATGACCAGGTTTGCCGGCACCACGCACCCCAAGTCGGACTGCCGACTGGCTGGAAGTGGCGGCCGGCCGCCTGGAAGTGTGGAAGGGCTCCGCAGCCCGGGCAGGAGCGCGCCGGGCCTTGGAGTTTGCCAAGGCGTGGTATCCTAAGATGGACTTACCCAGTTGGCCACGTTCCGGCTGGAAGCGCAGGAGGAGCTGGCAGCGGTGGACGCCGAGCTTGTCAACATGGTGGCGGCGATCGCCGACTTCACCGACACCAGCATCTTCGTTCCGGAGGTGGTCAAGGAAGGCGGCGAAGCTCCGCAAGAGTGGCTCGGGCTGAACCCGGAGGACAGTGAAGACTCGGCCGAAGTCATCAACTCCAGCGATGAAGAAGAGGATGGGGAGGATGAGGAGGATGAGGAGGAGGAGGAGGAAGAGGACAGCGACATCGACATGCCGGAGGCTGGTGCGGATGATCAGCCCCACCCCGACCGGGCCTCAACCAACGACCCCCGCTCCAAAGCGCCGACTGCTGCTGGAGGCGGCCAGGTGGTGATCGATCAGCTGCCCGTGCCTTCGACAGATGCCACCGACTTCATCATCCAGCCTTCCGCCACCCCGACTGGTATTGCTGACTCCAGCGCCCAGCCAGAGCCGCCTGTCATGCCAATCGGCGCAGCTGACTCCGTAATCCAGCCGGAGCCGCCTGCTGCGCCAACTGGCACCGTCGATGTCAGCGCCCAGCCGAAGCTGCCTGCCGTGCCAACCGGCACCGCCGACCCCAACGCCCAGCCGGAATCCTCCGCTGCTCCTTAGGGATTTTACCTTTTTTCCTTTTCCCGCTTGCTAGTCTGAACACTTTTGTTAAATTCACACAATTCCACCCACGGGGTGTATATCAAAACTTTGTTGAATGTCGGCCGATGGGCCTTTATCCATGTAAATATTCTATCGCAACTTTATGCTTTGCTTTGCCGACTTCTATCTTTCCTTGCTTTTTACTCCCTGGTTTTTTCCTTTGCTGCCCTCCCTTGGCTATCCTCTTGCCAGCCAAGCAGCCGCTCTACGAACCGCGGCTGGGTTGAGTACTTAGTCATTTGGAGGAGGGCTAGTACTTAGCCGTTCGGAGTGTTGGCAATAAAAGTAGGAGCTGCCGGCCGGCTGTTCGGCAGCCGGACAAAAAAGGTGAGATGCCGGCCTCGGCTATATGCGTTTTGTCCTTAGTCGTTTTTCGTGTGGGCACCGTTTTTGCGCCCCCTGCCCGCCGTGCACTCGCTCTGTGAGCTACGGCTTCTGGCAAAGGAAGTATCTAGTGCCGACACACTACTTTTCCGGCTGCAGGAGGCGGCATATAGCAGAAGGCAGCGAGCCTCCGGACCGGCTGGTCGAACCCGGTGTCAGGCGGAGAAAAAAAACTATGCATACTCATGGCATAATACTTATCACATAGATAAAAGAGGGTAGTCCCCAGATTCTTCTCGGGGGACCCGGAGTCTTTATACATAATACAAAAGGTTGCGTGATACATAGTGCTCTCAACTGTAAAACCTTCGGAGGAGGTTTGCGTTTCATGGCCTCTCCGTCTCTTTGCCTGAATCATATCTTTTGCGTGCTCTGGGCTTTGAAGGAAATATGCCCTAGAGGCAATAATAAAGTTATTATTTATTTCCTTATATCATGATAAATGTTTATTATTCATGCTAGAATTGTATTAACCGGAAACATAATACATGTGTGAATACATAGACAAACATATAGTCACTAGTATGCGTCTACTTGACTAGCTCGTTTATCAAAGATGGTTATGTTTCCTAGCCATGGACAAAAGAGTTGTCATTTGATTAATGGGATCACATCATTAGGAGAATGATGTGATTGACATGACCCATTCCGTTAGCCTAGCACTTGATCATTTAGTATGTTGCTATTGCTTTCTTCATGACTTCTACATGTTCCTGTAACTATGAGAATTATGCAACTCCCGTTTACCGGAGGAACACTTTGGGTACTACCAAACGTCACAACGTAACTGGGTGATTATAAAGGAGTACTACAGGTGTCTCCGAAGGTACATGTTGAGTTGGCGTATTTCGAGATTAGGTTTTGTCACTCCGATTGTCGGAGAGGTATCTCTGGGCCCTCTCGGTAATGCACATCATTATAAGCCTTGCAAGCAATGTGACCAAATGAGTTGGTTACGGGATGATGCATTACGGAACGAGTAAAGAGACTTGCCGGTAACGAGATTGAACTAGGTATTGGATACCGACGATCAAATCTCGGCCAAGTAACATACCGATGACAAAGGGAACAACGTATGTTGTTATGCGGTTTGACCGATAAAGATCTTCGTTGAATATGTAGGAACCAATATGGGCATCCAGGTTCCGCTATTGGTTATTGACCGAGAATAGTTCTAGGTCATGTCTACATAGTTCTCGAACCCGTAGGGTCCGCACGCTTAATGTTACGATGACAGTTTTATTATGTGTTTATGAGTTTTGATGTACCGAAGGAGTTCACTGTCCCGGATGAGATCGGGGACATGACGAGGAGTCTCGAAATGGTCGAGACGTAAAGACCGATATATTGGACGACTATATTCGGAGTTCGGAAAGGTTCCGAGTGATTCGGGTATTTTTCGGAGTACCGGAGAGTTACGGTAATTCACCGGGAGAAGTATTGGGCCTTATTGGGCCATACGGGAAAGAGAGAGGGGCTGCCTAGGGCAGGCCGCACCCCCCCCCAAGGCCTAGTCCGAATTGGACTAGGGGGAGGGGCCGCACCCCCTCCTTCCTTCCCTTCTCTCTTCCCTTTCCTTCTCTCCTACTCCTACTACATGGAAGGTCTCCTAGTTGGACTAGGAAAGGAGGGAGTCCTACTCCCGGTGGGAGTAGGACTCCTCCCTGGCGCGCCCTCCCTTGGCCGGCCGTCCCCTCCCCCTTGCTCCTTTATATACGGGGGCAGGGGGGCACCCCATGACACACAAGTTGATCTACGGATCGTTCCTTAGCCGTGTGCGGTGCCCCCTTCCACCATATTCCACCTCGGTCATATTGTCGCGGAGTTTAGGCGAAGCCCTGCGCCGGTAGAGCATCATCATCGTCACCACGCCGTCGTGCTGACGGAACTCATCCCCGAAGCTTTGCTAGATCGGAGCCCGGGGATCGTCATCGAGCTGAACGTGTGCTGAACTCAGAGGTGTCGTACGTTCGGTACTTGGATCGGTCGGATCGTGAAGACGTACGACTACATCAACCGCGTTGTCATAACGCTTCCACTTACGGTCTACGAGGGTACGTGGAAAACACTCTCCCCTCTCGTTGCTATGCCATCACCATGATCTTGCGTGTACGTAGGAATTTTTTTGAAATTACTACGTTCCCCAACAGGCTTCTGGGCGTTGATCAGATAGTAGGAATCGTTGCCCAGCACCTTGCTGATGATGAAAGGGCCTTCCCAAGGTGTCGAGAGCTTGTGCTGGCCGGCTGTTCGCTGGACCAGCCGGAGCACAAGGTCTCCCTCCTGGAAGGATCTTGGCCTCACCTTGCGGTTATAGTACGGCGCAGACTTTGCTGGTAGATGGCGAACCGGCTGAGTGCCAGCAGCCGGCCCTCCTCCAGCAGGTCGATGCCATGTTCTCGCACCTCCTTGGCGTCCGCCTCGGTGTACACGGTGACTCGCGGGTAGTCGAACTCTATGTCCGTCGGTATGACGGCTTCGACACCGTAGACGAGGAAGAAGGGCGTGAAGCCGGTCAACTTGTTCGGAGTTGTGAGCAGGCTCCAGAGGACGGCCGACAGCTCATCGAGCTAGCAGCCAGCCGAACGCTTCAGAGGCTCAACCAGTCGGGGCTTGAGGCCGTACAAGATGAGGCCGTTTGCTCGCACAACCTGGCCGTTTGACTGCGGGTGGGCAACGGACGCTAAGTCCAGTCGAATGCCCTGAGTCGCACAGAAACCAGCCAAGGCTCCTTTGGCAAAATTTGTGCGTTGTCGGTGATGATGCTATGTGGTATGCCGTACCGAGTGGTGATGTCATCGATGAAAGTCACGACCGTCGGCCCATTCAGTTTCTTGATTGGCTTTGCCTCTATCCACTTGGTGAACTTGTCCACAGCAACAAGCAGATGAGTCATGCCGCCATGGGCTATCTTGAATGGCCCCACCATATCCAAACCCCAAACCGCAAAGGGCCAAGCTATGGGAATAGTCTTGAGCGCAGAAGCTGGCAAATGAGGTTTGGAGTGGAATCTTTGGCACCCTTGGCATTTCTGGACCAACTCTTTGGCCTCTTCGAGGGCAGTCGGCCAGAAGAAACCATGGCGAAAGGCTTTGGCAACAAGTGCTCTGGAGGCCGCGTGGTGGCCACATTCTCCCTGGTGAATATCTCTCAGGATTGCTTGGCCTTTCTCCAGCTCTACGCAGCGCTGGTACACGCCTGTGACACTGCGCCGTACCAGCTCTCTATTGACGATGGTGTATGCTGCTGCTCGCCGTTGCACCTACCTGGCTGAGATCTCATCAGTCGGCAGTTCTTTGTTCACCAGAAATTCGAGGATTGGATGAGCCCAGGATGGTGCTGCTATTTCTTCTACTGCCACAACTGCAACTTGTATGAGGGTGGTTGGGCCGGGAGGTGGCGGGTTGGCAACTACTTTCGCCTGCTGGGCTGAAGAAGTCCCCGGGCCGACTGCTGAAGTCCCCGGGCCGGGTTCTGGAGTCCCCGAGCTGGGTTCAACTGCAGCAGTCCCTGGGCCGGCTGCCGACGTACCTGTGCCGGCTTCTGGGACCCTCAAGCCGGATCCGACTGTTTCTGGAGTGGCCAGCACAAAGATGGAATCTGATTCTGGGCACGGCTTGACAGACGGCTTGAGAAGGCGGCATAGGGCGACGCCGGCTGGTATTGCTTGTCGGGTGGAGCCAATCCGTGCCAAGGCATCTGCTTGTTCATTGTCATTTCTTGGCACGTGGAGAAACTCGCACCCGTCAAAGTATCCACTGAGTTGCTACACGAGGAAGTGGTAGCTTGCCATATTTGCATCCTTGGCATCCCAGTCGCCTGACGACTACTGGACCACCAAGTCAGAGTCACCATAGCACAAGATCCGGCGAATGTCGAGTTCCTTGGCAAGCTGGAGTCCGTGTATGAGTGCCTCATATTCTGCTACGTTGTTGGAAGCGGCAAAATGGACTTGTAACACATATTTGAGCTTGTCGCCCTTGGGAGAGGTGAGGACCACGCCGACTCCTAGACTGGTGCGCATCTTTGAACCATCAAACTGCATCCTCCAATGGGTGGAGTCTTGTGCTGGTGGCAAGTACTGGGTCTCGGCCCAGTCGACAAGGAAGTCGACCAACACTTGTGACTTGATGGCGGTGCGAGGCTGGTAGTAGATGGTGTAGGGGCCAGATCAATGGCCCACTTGGCCACTCGGCCAGAAGCATCCCGGCTTCAAATGATCTCGGCAAGCGGAGCCGTGCAGACGATGGTTATTGGGTGCTCTTGAAAGTAAGGCTTCAGCTTCTTGGCAGCAAAGTGCACACCATAGCACATCTTTTGATAATGTGGGTAGTTTTGCTTGGAGGCGGATAGTACTTCGCTCAAGTAATACACCGGTCTCTGGACCGGCAAGGCTCTATCCTCCTCTTTGTGCTCTACCACAATGACTATGCTGACAACCCGGCTGGTGGCTGCAACGTAGAGGAGCATGGGCTCCTTTTCAGTCGGGGCCGCCAGGCTAGGCGGGGTTGCCAGCACCTTCTTGAGTTGGAGAAAAGCCTCGTCCGCCTTGTCGTTCCACTCGAAAAAGTGGTCTTCTTCATGAGATAGTACAGGGGAAGAGCCTTCTCGCCTAGCCGACTGATGAAACGGCTAATTGACACCAAGCAACCGGTAAGCTTCTGCACGTCCAGCAGTCGGGTGGGCACCTTCATCTTTTCAATGGCCTTGGTCTTCACCAGGTTGCACTCTATGCGGCGCTCTGAGACCAGGAAACCGAGGAGCTGGTCGGCTGGTACTCCAAAGACACATTTCTCCGGGTTGAGCTTGATCTAGAATCGGCATAAATTCTCAAAGGTTTTCTTGAGGTCTTCAAGCAGCATGTCACGCTTCTCCGTCTTCACCACCACATCATCCTCATAAACATGGGCATTTCTGCCGAGTTGCTTGAGGAGACACTTCTGCATGCAACGCTGAAATGTGGCGCCGGTGTTTCGTAAGCCGAACGTCATGGTCAGGTAGCAGAAGGCCCCGAATGGCGTGATGAAGGCGGTCTTCAGCCTGTCGGCCAGGTTCAGTTTTATCTGGTGGTACCCTGAGTATGCATCCAAGAAACTCAACAGCTCGCATCCGACTGTGGAGTCTATCACTTGATCAATCCTTGGCAGAGCAAAGGGACCTTTGGGGCAGGCTTTGTTGAGGCTAGTGTAGTCAATGCACATGCGCCACTGCTTATTCTTCTTCAACACTAAGACTGGGTTGGCCAGCCACTCTGGAAAGAACACTTCCATGATGAATCCGGCTGCTAGAAGCCGGGCTATCTCTTCTCCGACGACTCTTCTCTTCTCTTCGGACAGGCGGCACAAGGGCTGCCGGACCGACTTGGCGTTAGATCGGACATGTAGTTTTTGCTCGGCGAAATCCGTCGGAACACCCGGCATGTCTTTGGGAGACCATGCGAAGATATCCCGATTCTCACGGAGGAAATCGACGAGCTTGCTTTCCTATTTGTTGTCAAGGTTTGTACCTATGACAGCGTGCCTCTCCGGGTGCTCCGGGTCAAGGGTATCTTCTTCGTTTCCTTGGCCGGCTTGAACGAGCCCTCAAACTCCGACTCCTTGGGGATGGGTGACATTTCCAGCTTCTTGCCTGCCAACGCCACCACCCGGCCAAGGAGCCGTTTCTCAGCTGCAATCACGAGGGACTCGGCCAGTCGGCTACTGTCTGCAGCGCAAGCGACCGACTTCTTGTAGTCTCCGACTACGGTTAGGATCCCCTTGGCACTCGACATCTTCATCTTGAGGTAGGCATAGTGGGGGACCACCATGAACTTGGCCAGAGCTGGTCGGCCAAGCAATGCATGATAGGGGCTTTCGAGGTCCACCACTTCAAACCACACTGGCTCGCGGCAAAAATGACTCTTATCTCCGAAGAGAACATCAATTTGGACTTTGCCAGTTGGTGAGCAGGAAAGACCAGGGACTATGCCATGGAATACAGTCCGACTGGGGATGAGCTGCTTCTGCTTGATTCCCAACTTCTCCATCGTGTCACGGTATAGGATATTGATGCTACTGCCGCCATATATAAGAACTCTGGAGAAGCATGCTGCCCGCCTCTTCGTTGCAAAGGTAGCATCTAGGTGAAGGAAATATGCCCTAGAGGCAATAATAAAGTTATTATTTATTTCCTTATTTCATGATAAATGTTTATTGTTCATGCTAGAATTGTATTAACCGGAAACATAATACATGTGTGAATACATAGACAAACATAGTGTCACTAGTATGCCTCTACTTGACTAGCTCGTTAATCAAAGATGGTTAAGTTTCCTAACTATAGACATGAGTTATCATTTGATTAACGGGATCACATCATTAGGAGAATGATGTGATTGACTTGACCTATTCCATTATCCTAGCACTTGATCGTTTAGTATGTTGCTATTGCTTTCTTCATGACTTATACATGTTCCTGTAACTATGAGATTATGCAACTCCCGTTTGCCGGAGGAACACTTTGGGTGCTACCAAACGTCACAACGTAATTGGGTGATTATAAAGGAGTACTATAGGTGTCTCCAAAGGTACATGTTGGGTTGGCGTATTTGGAGATTAGGTTCTGTCACTCCGCTTGTCGGAGAGGTATCTCTGGGCCCTCTCGGTAATGCACATCACTATAAGCCTTGCAAGCAATGTAGCTAATGAGTTAGTTACGGAATGATGCATTACGTAACGAGTAAAGAGACTTGCCGGAAACGAGATTGAACTAGGTATTGGACACCGACGATCGAATCTCGGGCAAGTAACATACCGATGACAAAGGGAACAAAGTATGTTGTTATGCGTTTTGACCGATAAAGATCTTCGTAGAATATGTAGGAGCCAATATGGGCATCCAGGTTCCGCTATTGGTTGTTGACCGAGAATAGTTCTAGGTCAACTCTACATTGTTCTCGAACCCGTAGGGTCCGCATGCTTAAGGTTTCGATGACAGTTATATTATGAGTTTATGAGTTTTGATGTACCGAAGGAGTTCGGAGTCCCGGATGAGATCGGGGACATGACAATGAGTCTCGAAATGGTCGAGACATAAAGATGGATATA
Organism: Triticum dicoccoides; assembly: GCF_002162155.2. Classification (NCBI taxonomy): domain Eukaryota; kingdom Viridiplantae; phylum Streptophyta; class Magnoliopsida; order Poales; family Poaceae; genus Triticum; species Triticum dicoccoides. The sequence goes on from NC_041383.1 coordinate 544,313,677, forward strand.
TTGGACGACTATATTCGGAGTTCGGAAAGGTTCCGAGTGATTCGGGTATTTTTTGGAGTACCGGAGAGTTACGGGAATTCGCCGGGGAGTATATGGGCCTTATTGGGCCATACGGGAATAGAGGAGAGAGGCCGAAAGGAAGGAGGCGCACAGCCCCCCTCTGGTCCGAATTGGACAAGGGGTGCGGCCCCGCTTTCCTTCCTCCTCTCCCCCTCTTTCCCCCCTTCTCCTGCTCCAACAAGGAAGGAGGGAGTCCTACTCCCGGTGGGAGTAGGACTCCCCTTGGTGTGCCCCTCCTAGGCCGGCCGCCCCTCCCCCCTTGCTCCTTTATATACGGGGGCAGGGGGGCACCTCTAGGCACGACAACACAAGTTGATCTACGGATCGTTCCTTAGCCGTGTACGGTGCCCCCCTCCACCATATTCCACCTCGGTCATATCGTCGCGGAGTTTAGGCGAAGCCCTGCGCCGGTAGAGCATCATCATCATCACCACGCCGTCGTGCTGACGGAACTCATCCCCAAAGCTTTGCTGGATCGGAGCCCGGGGATCGTCATCGAGCTGAACATGTGCTGAACTCGGAGGTGCCGTACGTTCGGTACTTGGATCGGTCGGATCGTGAAGACGTACGACTACATCAACCGCGTTGTCATAACGCTTCCGCTTACGGTCTACGAGGGTACGTGGACAACACTCTCTCCTCTCGTTGCTATGCCATCACCATGATCTTGCGTGTACGTAGAATTTTTTTTGAAATTACTACGTTCCCCAACAGTGGCATCCGAGCCTAGGTTTTATGCGTAGATGTCATATGCACGAGTAGAACACAAGTGATTTGTGGGCGATACAAGTCATACTGCTTACCAGCATGTCATACTTTGGTTCGGCGGTATTGTGAGATGAAGCGGCCCGGACCGACATTACGCGTACGCTTACGCGAGACTAGTTTCACCGTTACGAGCACTCGTGCTTAAAGGTGGCTGGCGGGTGTCTGTCTCTCTCACTTTAGCTGAATCGAGTGTGGCTACGCCCGGTCCTTGCGAAGGTTAAAACAGCACTAACTTGACGAACTATCATTGTGGTTTTGATGCGTAGGTAAGAACGGTTCTTGCTAAGCCCGTAGCAGCCACGTAAAATTTGCAACAACAAAGTAGAGGACGTCTAACTTGTTTTTGCAGGGCATGTTGTGATGTGATATGGTCAAGACGTGATGCTATATTTTATTGTATGAGATGATCATGTTTTGTAACCGAAGTTATCGGCAACTGGCAGGAGCCATATGGTTGTTGCTTTATTGTATGAAATGCAAATGCGCTGTAATTGCTTTACTTTATCACTAAGCGGTAGCAATAGTCGTAGAAGCAATAGATGGCATAACGACAATGATGCTATGATGGAGATCAAGGTGTCGCGCCGGTGACGATGGTGATCACGACGGTGCTTCGAAGATGGAGATCACAAGCACAAGATGATGATGGCCATATCATATCTCTTATATTGATTGCATGTGATGTTTATCCTTTATGCATCTTATCTTGCTTTGATTGACGGTAGCATTTTAAGATGATCTCTCACTAATTATCAAGAAGTGTTCTCCCTGAGTATGCACCGTTGCGAAAGTTCTTCGTGCTGAGACACCACGCGATGAATGGGTGTGATAGGCTCTACGTTCAAATACAACGGGTGCAAAACAGTTGCACACGCGGAATACTCAGGTCATACTTGACGAGCCTAGCATATACAGATATGGCCTCGGAACACGGAGACCGAAAGGTCGAGCGTGAATCATATAGTAGATATGATCAACACAATGATGTTCACCATTGAAACTACTCCATCTCACGTGATGATCGGACATGGTTTAGTTGATTTGGATCACGTGATCACTTAGATGACTAGAGAGATGTCTGTCTAAGTGGGAGTTCTTAAGTAATATGATTAATTGAACTTCAATTTATCATGAACTTAGTACCTGGTAGTATTTTGCAAATTATGTTGTAGATCAATAGCTCGCGTTGTTGCTTTCATATGTTTATTTTGATATGTTCCTAGAGAAAATTGTGTTGAAAGATGTTAGTAGCAATGATGCGGATTGGATCCGTGATCTGAGGTTTATCCTCATTGCTGCACAGAAGAATTATGTCCTTGATGCACCGCTAGGTGACAAACCTATTGCAGGAGCAGATGTAGACGTTATGAACATTTGGCTAGCTCAATATGATGACTACTTGATAGTTTAGTGCACCATGCTTAACGGCTTAGAATCGGGCTTCAAAGACGTTTTGAATGTCATGGATCATATGAGATGTTCCAGGAATTGAAGTTAATATTTCAAAGCAAATACCCGAGTTGAGAGATATGAAGTCTTCAACAAGTTCTATAGCTAAAAGATGGAGGAGAATCGCTCAACTAGTGAGCATGTGCTCAGATTGTCTGGGTACTTCAATCGCTTGAATCAAGTGGGAGTTAATCTTCCAGATAAGATAGTGATTGACAGAATTCTCTAGTCACCATCACTAAGTTACTAGAACTTCGTGATGAACTATAGTATGCAAGGGATGACGAAAACGATTCCCGAGCTCTTCTTGATGTTGAAATCGACGACGGTAGAAATCAAGAAAGAACATCAAGTGTTGATGATTGACAAGACCACTAGTTTCAAGAGAAGAGCAAAGGGAAAGAAAGGGAACTTTAAGAAGAATGACAAGCAAGTTGTCACTCCCGTGAAGAAGCCCAAAGCTGGACCAAAGCCTGAAACTGAGTGATTACACTGCAAAGGAAATGGTCACTTGAAGCGGAAATGCCCTGAATATTTGGTGGATAAGAAGGATGGCAAAGTGAACAAGGTTATATTTGATATACAGGTTATTGATGTGTGCCTTACTAGTGTTTATAGTAGCCTCTGAGTATTTGATACTTGTTCGGTTGCTAAGATTAGTAACTCGAAACAAGAGTTACAGAATAAACAGAGACTAGTTGAAGGGGAAGTGACATGAGTGTTGGAAGTAGTTCCAAGATTGATATGATCATCATCGCACACTCCCTATACTTTCGGGATTAGTGTTAAACCTAAATAAATGTTATTTAGCATTTGCGTTGAGCATGAATATGATTTGATCATGTTTATTGCAATACGTTATTCATTTAAAATCAGAGAATAATTGTTGTTCTGTTTAAATGAATAAAACCTTTGATGGTCATACACCCAATGAAAATAGTTTGTTGGATCTCGATCGTAGTGATACACATATTCATAATATTGATGCCAAAAGATGCAAAGTTAATAATGATAGTGCAACTTATTTGTGGCACTGCCGTTTGGGTCATATCGGTGTAAAGCGCATGAAGAAACTCCATAAAGATGGATTTTTGGAATCTCTTGGTTATGAATCATTTGATGCTTGTGAACCGTGCCTTTTGGGCAAGATGACTAAAACTCCGTTCTCCGGAAAAATGGAATGACCTAGTGACTTATTGGAAATAATACATACCGATGTATGCGGTCCAATGAGTGTTGATGCTCGTGGCGGGTATCGTTATTTTCTGACCTTCACAAGATGAATTGAGCAGATGCTCGTGGTAGATGAAACATTTGAAAAGTTCAAAGAATTTCAGAGTGAAGTGGAGAATCATCGTAACAAGAAAATACAGTTTCTGCAATTTGATTGCGGAAACAAATATTTGAGTTACGAGTTTGGTCTTCAATTAAAACAATGTGGAATAGTTTCACAAACTCACGCCACCTGGAACACCACAATGTAATGGTGTGTCCGAACGTCGTAATCGTACTTTACTAGATATGGTGCGATCTATGATGTCTCTTATCAGTTTACCACTATCGTTTTGGGGTTATGCATTAGAGACAGTTGCATTCACTTAAAATAGGGCACCATCGAAATCCGTTGAGACGACGCCTTATGAACTGTGGTTTGGCAAGAAACCAAAGTTGTCGTTTCTTAAATTTTGGGGCTGCGATGCTTATGTGAAAAAGTTTCAACCTGATAAGCTCGAACCCAAATCGGAGAAGTGTGTCTTCATAGAATACCCAAAGGTAACTATTGGGTACTCCTTCTATCACAGATCCAAAGGCAAAACATCCGTTGCTAATAATGGATCCTTTCTAGAGAAGGAGTTTCTCTCGAAAGAAGTGGGAGGAAAGTAGAACTTGATAAGGTAATTGTACCTTTTCCTTATTTGAAAGTAGTTCATCACAGAAATCTGTTCCTGTGACTACTACACCAATTAGTGAGGAAGTTAATGATGATGATCATGAAACTTCAGATTAAGTTACTACAGAACCTCGTAGGTCTTCCAGAGTAAGATCCGCACCAGAGTGGTATGGTAATCCTGTTCTGGAAGTTATGTTACTAGACCATGACGAACCTACGAACTATGAAGAAGCGATGGTGAGCCCAGATTCCGCAAAATGGCTTGAGGCCATGAAATCTGAGATGGGATCCATGTATGAGAACAAAGTGTGGACTTTGGTGGACTTTCCCGATGATCGGCAAACCATAGAAAATAAATGGATCTTCAAGAAGAAGACGGACGCTGATAGTAGTGTTACTATCTACAAAGCTAGACTTGTCGAAAAAGGGTTTTGACAAAGTTCAAGGTGTTGAATACAATGAGATTTTCTCACTCGTATCGATGCTTAAAAGTCTGTCTGAATCATGTTAGCAATTGCCACATTTTATGAAATTTGGCAAATGGATGTCAAAACTACATTCCTTAATGGATTTATTAAAGAAGAGTTGTATATGATACAATCAGAAGGTTTTGTCAATCCTAAAGGTGCTAACAAAATATGCAAGCTCCAGCAATCCATCTATGGACTGGTGCAAGCATCTCGGAGTTGGAATATACGCTTTGATAAGTTGATCAAAGCATATAGTTTTATACAGACTTGTGGTGAAGCCTGTATTTACAAGAAAGTGAGTGGGAGCACTACAACATTTCTGATAAGTATATGTGAATGACATATTGTTGATCGGAAATAATGTAGAATTATTCTGCAAAGCATAAAGGAGTGTTTGAAAGGAGTTTTTTCAAAGAAAGACCTCGGTGAAGCTGCTTACATATTGAGCATCAAGATCTATTGAGATAGATCAAGACGCTTGATAAGTTTTTCAATAAGTACATACCTTGTCAAGATTTTGAAATAGTTCAAAATGGAACAGTCAAAGAAAGAGTTCTTGCCTGTGTTGCAAAGGTGTGAAACTGAGTAAGACTCAAATCCCGACCACAGCAGAAGATAGAAAAGAGAATGAAAGTCATTCCCCATGCCTCAGTTATAGTCTCTATAAAGTATGCTATGCAATGTACCAGACTTATTGTATACCTTGCTCTGAATTAGGCAAGGGAGTACAATAGTGATCTAGGAGTAGATCACTGGACATTGGTCAAGAATATCCTTACTGAGGACTAGGGAAATATTTCTCGATTATGGAGGTGATAAAAGAGCTCGTCGTAAAAATTACATCGATGCAAGCTTTTTCCACCAATCCAGATGACTCTAAGTCTCAATCTGGATACATATTGAAAGTGGGAGCAATTAGCTAGAGTAGCTCCATGCAGAGCATTGTAGACATAGAATATTTGCAAAATACATATGGCTCTGAATATGACAGACCCGTTGACTAAGCTTCTCTCATGAGAAAAACATGATCACACCTTAGTACTCTTTGGGTGTTAATCACATAACAATGTGAACTAGATTATTGACTCTAGTAAACCCTTTGGGTGTTGATCACATGACGATGTGGACTATGGGTGTTAATCATATACAGATATGAATATTGGTATTGAATCACATGGCGATGTGAACTAGATTATTGACTCTAGTGCAAGTGGGAGACTGAAGGAAATATGCCCTAGAGGCAATAATAAACTTATTATTTATTTCCTTATTTCATGATAAATGTTTATTGTTCATGCTAGAATTGTATTAACCAGAAACATAATACATGTGTGAATACATAGACAAACATAGTGTCACTAGTATGCCTCTACTTGACTAGCTCGTTAATCAAAGATGGTTAAGTTTCCTAACCATAGACATGAGTTATCATTTGATTAACGGGATCACATCATTAGGAGAATGATGTGATTGACTTGACCCATTCCGTTAGCCTAGCACTTGATCGTTTAGTATGTTGCTATTGCTTTCTTCATGACTTATACATGTTCCTGTAACTATGAGATTATGCAACTCCCGTTTGCCGGAGGAACACTTTGGGTGCTACCAAACATCACAACATAACTGGGTGATTATAAAGGAGTACTACAGGTGTCTCCAAAGGTACATGTTGGGTTGGCGTATTTCAAGATTAGGTTTTGTCACTCCGCTTGTCGGAGAGGTATCTCTGGGCCCTCTCGGTAATGCACATCACTATAAGCCTTGCAATCAATGTAGCTAATGAGTTAGTTACGGAATGATGCATTACGTAACAAGTAAAGAGACTTGCCGGAAACGAGATTGAACTAGGTATTGGACACCGACGATCGAATCTCGGGCAAGTAACATACCGATGACAAAGGGAACAAAGTATGTTGTTATGCGGTTTGACCGATAAAGATCTTCGTAGAATATGTAGGAGCCAATATGGGCATCCAGGTTCCGCTATTGGTTATTGACCGAGAATAGTTCTAGGTCAAGTCTACATTGTTCTCGAACCCGTAGGGTCCGCACGCTTAAGGTTTCGATGATAGTTATATTATGAGTTTATGAGTTATGTACCGAAGGAGTTCGGAGTCCCGGATGAGATCGGGGACATGACGAGGAGTCTCGAAATGGTCGAGATGTAAAGATCGATATATTGGACGACTATATTCGGAGTTCGGAAAGGTTCCGAGTGATTCGGGTATTTTTTGGAGTACCGGAGAGTTACGGGAATTCGCCGGGGAGTATATGGGCCTTATTGGGCCATATGGTAATAGAGGAGAGAGGCCGAAAGGAAGGAGGCGTGCAGCCCCCCTCTGGTCCGAATTGGACAAGGGGTGTGGCCCCCCTATCCTTCCTCCTCTCCCCCTCTTTTCCCCCTTCTCCTGCTCGAACAAGGAAGGAGGGAGTCCTACTCCCGGTGGGAGTAGGACTCCCCTTGGCGCGCCCCTCCTAGGCCGGCCGCCCCTCCCCCCTTGCTCCTTTATATACGGGGGCAGGGGGGCACCTCTAGGCACGACAACACAAGTTGATCTACGGATCATTCTTTAGCCGTGTGCGGTGCCCCCCTCCACCATATTCCACCTCGGTCATATCGTCGCGGAGTTTAGGCGAAGCCCTGCGCCGGTAGAGCATCATCATCGTCACCACGCCGTCGTGCTGACGGAACTCATCCCCAAAGCTTTGCTGGATCGGAGCCCGGGGATCGTCATCGAGCTGAACGTGTGCTGAACTCGGAGGTGCCGTACGTTCGGTACTTGGATCGGTCGGATCGTGAAGACGTACGACTACATCAACCGCGTTGTCATAACGCTTCCGCTTACGGTCTACGAGGGTACGTGGACAACACTCTCTCCTCTCGTTGCTATGCCATCACCATGATCTTGCATGTACGTAGGAATTTTTTTGAAATTATTACGTTCCCCAACACTAGGACCAGGGCATATGAACCTGGGGAGGGCATCACCTCCGGGTGGTCGGCCCTGCTCCAACTGATAGGCTTCTCAGACCAATGCATGAATTCTGGAGTACTTAAGGCCACTGCTTGCACTTCGTGCTGTTGCTGCCGTCTGCTGCGTCTGTCATCGGCCACACTGGTGAACACAACATAAGCTCTATGCTCTTCTGGATACTCGTCTTGTATGGCACCGAATGGTCGGGCCGCCGCCTGCTGGGGCTGAGGAGGCGGCGGGCCGGCAGGCGGAGGAGGTAGGAGGCCATCTCCCTTAGCAATCCTGGTGAGCCAATGACATTTCCGTGTGGTGTGGTTGGACGGCTTTGCGCCACTATGGAACTTGCAGGGTGCGTCGAGAGTCTGTTTATAGGAGAAGGCAGGCAACCAATTGGACTTGTCACCCTTCTGCCGCTTGGGTGCCGGCTGCTGATCCTCGATTGTCGCCACTTGCCGGCTGGTGGAAGCCGGCTGGGTGGCCTTCCGCTTGTTGTCACTTGGTTGCTGTCGCTGACTGGTATCACCAGCCGGAGTCCTAGGGGCCGGGGGTGCCACCTTACCGGACGCATCTACCAAGATTTCCACCTTCATGGAAGAGTCGGCCGTGGCGTGCTTGTCGGTGATGATCAACAGCTCGTCGAGCGTCGCAAGCTCGTCGCAGAGGAGTCAATGCTTGAGGAGGGTGCCCTCTCGGCACCCGACGGTGAAGTAATCGATCGCCTGCACCTCGCGGACGCCTTCACAGGAGTTTCGCAGCTCGGCCCAACACGTGAGGTAGTCGCGAGTCGACTCTGTGGGCCCTTTGACGCACAAGGAGAGCTGTCGGGGCTTGGGAGGCCGCTTGTAGGTGCTGGTGAAGTTGCGGATGAAGGCTTCGATGAAATCAACCCAGCTGTTGATGCTGCGGGGCTTCAGGCTGTTGAGCCACGTTCGGGTAGTGCCCTAAAGCATGAGTGGGACGTACTTTACGGCAACACGCTTGTTGTCGTTTGCTATGCTGACGGCTGTCGAGTAGTCGACCAGCCAGTCCTCCGGCTTCACGGAGCCGATGTACTTGGGCGTATCTCGCGGGAGGGTGAACCCTTTGGGAAAGGGCTCATCCCGGATTCGTGGGCCTAAACAGGGCGGGCCCAGTGCGTCTTCTTCTTCTAGCGCCAGGGATCGGTTGAGGTGGTCGATCCGATGACGGGCGTCGTTCTCTCCGACTCCCTCTCGGCGGCCAAGATGGTCGCCGAGAGTCGGGTGCGTGACAGGCGGCGGAGGGGGATGCCTCGTTCCACGAGGCGGAGGAGGAGGCGGATCACCTGCCGCTCCACCGCTTGAGGGCGGCCGTCTGTGTCTCACTCGATGGAAAGGCGTGTCCGGCTGCGGCTGGCAGCCGGCTCGTCGCCCCTTCTTCCGCGGGCGCCGCCGGTCAACGTCCGGGATGTCGCGTCGTGATCCTGGCGGTGGGGCGGATCCTCGTTCTGCTGGGCGGGCACCTCAGCGCGGCAGCCAGCCTCGTGCTGCGCGGCAGCCGCGTCTAGGAGTTGCTGGACTCGCTCTGTCATGTGGCGGCGCTCGTCGCCGTCGTATTTGTCCAGCTCATCCGTCACCGCCTGGGTGGCCCGGATGTTCTCAGCAGGCGTGGCGTAGACGGGGCGTTCTGCCCCGAACATGCTGGCGACGATCGCGCCATGCTGCCGGACCGTGCTGAGGCGACTAGGCCACTCAGGAGCCGGCGTGCCGCCAACGGCTCGATCCATCTCGCGTCGGTAAGCGTCCGAGAGGCGTCGCACGCTGGCCAGTCGACCAGCGCTCTCGAGAAGTTGGACACGGCGTGCTTCCAGCACCTCAGCATCCGCGCCTTCTGGGATAGGCGCCGATAGGTCTCACAGAGCCGCGTCGAGTGGGTCTCGAGCACGTCCGTCCGAGTGCTCGCCGCTGTGAATGACGAGCACCTCCATGACGGTGCTCCCACCGCTGTGCTCGCGAGGAGACGGCTCGTCGTAGACCACCACGTTGGTGGGAAATGCGTCTAACGACGCCGTGTCGGAGTCGACGATCATCGGGTCGATGGAGCCAATGGACTCCAAGTCCACAGCAGGCTCACTGGTGACGTGGAGCTGGTCGAGGAGGCTGACGAGGCGGCTCTCGGGGCAGTCGGTGCCCGCGTCGGAGGCCGGCTCATCGGAGAGGTGGATCTCGCCGACAAGGTCGTTGAGGCAGCTCGCTGCACAGGCGATCTCCGCGCCGTTCAGTGCGTCGAGGCTGACGCCGTCGGGCGTGCTGGGCTGGCTTCGCTCGCCAGGAAGGAACAAAGTTCCCGTCCAGAGCAGATCTCCGGGAGATGGTGCACCTCGCCCCACGGTGGGCACCAAAGGTCGGGGGTTGGGTGGGACATATGCCAAAGGATGGCTTATCATGGTGGGAGCGAGTAGAACGTCGCCGGTGCCTGGAAGCAGGATAAGGCGTAGACACGTACGCCGGCGAACTTTACCCAGGTTGGGGGCTCTCCGTGGAGATAATACCCCTACTCCTGCTCTGCGGGGTCTCCGCATGATCACTAAGGCACTAGTGATACAAGATGCTCCTTGAGCTGTGTCTAGAGGTAGGAGAAGGCAGGGCTAGCTCTCTCCAGCTCTATGGAAATGGCTAGTTCTATACAGGGCCGAACCCTTTGCATGGGTGGCCTGGGGGGCTTATATAGGCCTCCCTCTCAGGGGTACAATGGTAATCGGGCCGGCTGTTGGAGCCTGTCTGTCAGCGTCTCCAGCTTCCGGCTTCTCCGCCGACTACTGGGGCCCGCTGCCTAGTGGGCCCCGCCGACTGGTTGGTGGCTGCTTACTATAGCCGTGCCGTCTATGACGAAGGCTTGCTCATCTTATCGTGGCTACAGTCCCGCGCCTGACGGGAGGTTACTGTAGCCACACCTGGTCTCATCAGGTTAATGGCATGCATGCCTCGGGGCGAGGGACGGCCGCCTACTAGAGACCGCCCTCCCTCAAGCCCGACTGGCTGGGCATCTGCCGTCTTCTGCGGCGTCACTGCCTGATAGGCCCCGCAGCTGGCAGGCCATACCGACAGGCCGTCATGGGGAACAGGGTTCCGCCTGCTCGGAGTGACGTCGGGGGGACATGGCACAATGCCATGCTGTGCGGAGATCTCCGCCTGTACGGGGCACTGTAGCCATGCCCATCTCGGGATTCTGGGGCGAGAGGCTTCACTGTAGCCAAGCTCTATCTTGTACTCTTGATGGGGGCCCAGATGCTCTGAGGCCGCGAGGTGGCCGCTTGCCTGATGCCGCCCTCTCTAGAGGCCGGTGGGCTGGAGCCGGCCGCTCGTAGCGCCGTTAGCTGGTGGTTGGCCGCCCTTTGGTGGCCGGCCGTCGAGCTAGCCGACCCCTAGAGGGCGGAGCTTCAGCTTGGGGCCCAGCCAGGCGGAGCTGGCCCAAAGTCTTGATAAATCCTGGGGCCTGGGTGAGGCTACTCATGGCCCATTACTTCGACACTCCATTATAACGCAACCATGTAATTTGTTTGGAAATTGTTCAAAAATATTTATTTATTTTGAAACGGATGTAACAGATGATAATACCATAGAATACAAACCACATCGTCATGAAGGATGTGAATATTTTTTCCTTTAGAAAAAATAGTGTTGTAATTCCACCGTGGCATTTTGCGTCATGTAGCCTGTGCACGTGCCTCTCCTTAGAACAATAGGTAAAAACGGAAACTCTTGATTTGTAAATTTGGAAAAGAATATACAAAGCAAGGAAACACATTAAGTGAACCACAGTGGCAAAGCTAGCAGGGAGTTACACCTGGGCTAAGCTAGTTTGAACAATAAATTCTCGAAGTTTGCAGTACTTTGTAGAAAGGAAATACAACGGATCTTGGTACTAGGCCTAGGGCTATAGCCCTACTTACCCTAAGCTTATCTCAGCCACTGGTGAATCATGTAATATGATCGTATTCTTGTACTAAACTATACATGTAGACATACTCCCATACGCCTCCACCTCTAGGGAGAAAAGGGTGGGTAAGGTTTCCTCGCAGCGCTTCCATCACCGCCGGTTCTCCATGCCTTTCGCTGCTTTTTGGTGCCGGTTAGGTGGGGACGACCAGAGTCCATGGTGGTTGTGTAGTCTCTGGTTACTAGCTATTGTTTGGCCTTAAGTCTAGCTGTTTGGCCGCGGTGCTGAGGCATGGCTCCGTAGGCATTGAGGCCAACTTCACCGCGCGATTTCAAACGGACGTCCGTTTTGTTCGGATTCTATCCGTTTGGGTAGGGATTTGGGGTCGTGTCCGGGTCTGTTCTGGGATGCGATGGCCGTGCGCCGAGCGCGCGGCCGCATCCATTTGCCCCATCCTGTCCGCGTATATTTCTTTGCAAGTCCTTAAACTTTTTTTATCATTTATTTTTGGTACATGACAATACATCATCACGTTTTCCACATTTTGACTAGTAAAGCAAGGCCAAAGAAACACAAGAACCACAAGAATACATTTGAGAAGATACCCAACTTTCATAACTGCTCCCTTGAGTTGGGTTAGGGCCTTCTCGATGCACTCATTGTTGATCTGTGGAGGAGGCACGACGTCGCACCCTCCTTTCTTCTTCAAGCCAGAAGTCGACGTTGCTTCCTCACACGTAGTATCGTGCCTTGTTGCTTCTTCGCACATAGTATCGTGCCTAGCCTCTAATCTAGCAACAATTGCACTTGTCTCATCTAAAGCCTCTAGGCTAGCTAAAAGTGCACGAACATGCAATACATTTCGCTCTATCAACATATCGATGTATTCTTCTTCCCAATACCAAAACTTGCATCCGTTCTACACAATAAAACTTAAAGTTAGCACCACTAGTCTAATCCAAGAGCACAAACCGAAGCTAAAAGAGCACATACCCCATCGTTTAAGCACTTGATGAACTCCCATCCGGGATGCTCCGGCGTTGTAGACACGCGGCGCACGACCACCCTTGGACAGTGGTCGCACTTGATGAGGGGCAACGGTGCGCCGACGATCTTTTGGGCAAGCACCGAGCCCGGCCGGCCGCCATTCGCGTATCTGTCGGCGGGCCACCGATGGTGCAGATCCGAGCGGCTAGAGGACGAGCCACTGCCTGCATGTGGCCTTGCGGCCCTGCCAGGGCCTTCAGGCGAGGTTCCCGGCCAGTCCATGGCGCGGCGCGGCCTCCCATAGCCGGGCGAGCTCAAGACCGACTGGATCCGCCCCAAATCCGGCCGGTGGGTGCGCAAACAAGGTGGCCGTGCTTGGGTAGCTCGGCGACGACGAGAGGAAGGGGCTGGGCAAGCGTGCGTCCGAGTTGCACGGCTGCAATGGCAGCGGGCGGCTGGCAGCGGCGACGGGAAGAGAGGGGAAGAGTGGAGTGGATGCGGCCGGAGGGAGGGAGGGGGGCGGATAGAAAAAGGCTCATCCTGTGCCACCGACGGGCGGGCCAGGGGAGGACAAGCGCAGACGATCCGCGCGTTCGCGTGGTGTCTGTTTCACCCCAAAAGCGGCGCAAACTTGGGCCGCGGATGGGTCGAAAGCGGACACAAAGCGGACTAAAATCCGTTTGCGCCCGCGCACTGGGCCGTCTCGTTTGTTCCTTTTACCCCAAATGGACGGGGGCGGACAGGATAGGGTCGCGCGGTGGAGTTGGCCTGAGGAATAATATCACCATGTCCTGGCCTCGTTTCCATCGATGTTGTTTGCCATTGTATGAGGGGGTGTGGTGTTTCAGTCAGGGTAAATCTTGGCCTTGTTTTGTCTTCGTGACCGGCGGCATCCTACAAAGAGAATGGCTTCATGGCATGTTTTATTCTCTGATTCCTTCTCGGTTCGATGAAGCTCAGTCAGATGAGGCTCTCCAAAAACTTACGAGATTTGTGTGCCCTAACTCTATATGGCCAGAGTTATGATTATCTTCTGTCCATCCTTAGTGCTAGCTCCCCCGGAATGGTGATATGTCCAGATCGTTGTTGCTGGCGCATTCTGGTCTATATCGACGACTTTTTAGCCGCTGCATGTTTAAGCTCCATGGTTTAAACAAGGTTTTTTCCGTGAGACGGAGGGCCAGAGGCAGCAACAAGATTTGCTTATGCCGCCCTCCGGTGGATGCGGAAGGAAGATGGTTCTAATATCATCAAGGACTTCAATTTGATAATAGAAAGAAGTTTGTTAAAATTTGTCGGACGGTTGGCTAGAATGTGGCAAACAAATTTAAATAGGGTAAAAGCTGTCATAAAATCACCAGGGTATAAAGTAAAATATACTCAACTTCATTACATCTATCAGGATTAGACTGAGAAGCAATCGACCTTATATTGGTCGTACAATTACGCCGGGCGACGTTGCGAAAAAGAACCTCACATGACCGCCGTGTGGAGGCGTGGAAGTTAGCATCCGTATTATTGTTCGTACACATGTATACCGATCAAAAGAGTAACATGGTGGAACGTACGTAACACTACACATGGTAATGCATGGGAGAAGTACAAACTTAGGTATAGGAATACTCTCTCTGGGGTTGTTTCTTGCACCTCCGTCTCTCTAGTGCCCGGGGCCTCTAGGGCTCGGCCCTGCCGTGAGCTGCGCCATCCACGTCGTGATCAGCGAACTCGCCCTCTCGTGAAGCCTCGCAGACGTCGCGTGGACGGTCGCGCTGTACTGCTCCTCCGGCTCAAGCCCCAGCCTCCTCGCGGCGTCGACAGAAGTCAGCACGGTGGTCGACAAAGCCACCAGGAGCAAGAACGCGACGAGGATCGTCTTTCTTGGCGACATCTCCGCCGGGGCCGCCGTGAGGAGGTTGAAGACGCGCACGGCTACGTACTTACGCAGGGCGAGCTACTAGACAGTTCGTGCTAAGTAGTGTACGTGTGTAGTTGTAGGGTGGTGGGACTCCGCCGGTTCAGTTACCCCTATATATAAGCCCGCTGCACGCCTGCACCGGCCTAGATTGCACACGTACGAGACGAGAGGCCAAGAGGGAATTAGTTTGTCTGTTGTGCATGCGGTCAAGAAGTCCCCTGCTGCTCCGCGCGCGGTGTGCTTTTGATTGCGTGCATGCAACGAATCTTTGGAACCGTGAGTTTGCCCTTAATTGCGGAAATGAAAACGAGGCAGATCGCTCGACTTTTCATGCATGGGGGGACAGTAGTATGCATCACTAGGCCTCGAGTTTTAGTATAGGTTGCTAGCTAGGGCTGTAAGTTCGTTCTGCATCCAGGACAAAGTTCACGTGGCAGGTGCACGTTAACTGTACTTGAACTCCACAAGACTATGACACAGACATGCCCAAGATGTAGTCAAAAGTCAGTTAGGTTAGACCTAGATGTATTAGCTGAGCTTCAAGGAGTAGACTACATACTCTAAAAAGTCGATCGGTTCGTCCCTGCAAATCTTCTTGTTTGTCGTTTGGTTCCTCTATCAATTTTGTTCTCCAAATTTCTTCCAAATAACTAGCTTGATTGATCTAATAAGCCTCGCACGGACATGCACTCACATTGTAAAACTTGCGCAACTAGCAAAGCTAGATACCCGGCCGTTGGCCGTTGCATTCAGAGCTCTCCGAAATTTAGGCGGTGGCCGGAAGTTTCGTCTGGACGCATGAGCATATGACTAGTTTACTTCCCCAACGCCCACCGTCGTGGGCGCTCATGGTTTCCGGCCCATGCAGCGGGCGCCGGCGCCAAGCACAAGAGCCCGTGATCTCGCGCCTCCTGCCGCAGCTACGACATGGAGTACCGGAGTTAACTGACCTACGTGCGTACTGTATCACATGCTCAGATGGCCTTGATCACGAGCCATCCGTTGACCCTATTCATTTCTAAACGATCCAGCTACTACATGCCGGTCGGTGATGTGCTAGTTCGATGAACTAGCCTGTACAATGTACATTTTTATAAAGCTCTTGTGTTTCCTGCGTCGCTTCCTTTGCATGCATGTGTCGAACTATGTTGAGACATCCTTCATAAAGAAAATGTATGTATTGAGCCATCATGTTGTACTTTTGTGCCCGTAACCATGGGGTGTCTTAATAGATTCTCAATTATTGATGTCTCTAATTCCTCAAAAGAAAGAAAAAGGATTGAGGCCACTTAGGATTAAAAGATTCATAAGAATGTTAGAGAATTCTAATTTATAGATTTTTTTTCTACGGAAGCACTTTGCATCATAGGTTTGTGGTTGCCATATTCCTAGGCCATCATTCCATAGAATCTCAACATAACCTTGAACCCTTTTTTTGGTTTTTATTTTATTTTATTTCTTTGAGTCTAATGCATTTCTTTTTTCTTTTTGGAGAAATTTCCAATCTATTCATAATAAATCATGACAATACAATGAGCACGAGAGATAACTCTACCTCTCATCGGTCCTCAACGTGTTCATTTCCAACGAATCATCCAAAATAAACTCTTACAAAATTCTTGTGTTTCAAAATTGGAAGTGCATCTAATCCCCGGGTGGCTTTGGTAATTAATAACAACATATATATTATTGAACTAATGCCTACTCAAAGAATATTTCAGAAAAGTTCAATATAGGTATAGCAATGGGATATGAATGTGGACCCCTCAAAATGCAAAGGACATGTGTTGACAAAGCTTCAAGACTCTTCATGTTTAGTTAAGTGATCCAAGATTACACCGAGTCCATAGAAAAGACAATGCAATTAAAAGGGGATGAGGTTTTGATAATGGTCTAACTACTCAAGTGCTTAGAGATATTGCTCCAAAACCCTCAGTCACACTCTCACATTCATCTTTGTCCAAAACCCTTAAGTTCATCTTGGTCTCACTGAAACTCATTCTACCGGACTCACCGAGATACACTTGATATAGCCACTACATAAACCCTAGCGTCTCGGCCACACCAAGTTGACCTTTCGGTCCCACCGAAGAGCACTTGTCCACCTTCTGTTACCAACTGAAATCAACTCAGAATTTCCGATCAGTTTCAATAGGTGACATCGAATGCTTAGGTCAGCTTCGCTCGGTCCCACCGAGAGGTTTCATCCAGTCTCACCGAGAAGCCTAAATTTCAAATCTTTTGTACTGTTCAGTCTCACCCAGTGTTCTCACCCGGTCCCATCAAGGTGTGTAACCGTTGGATTTTTGGTGATGGCTATATATATCCCCATGCATTCCACCAAAACTCAGAGAACAACTAGTTTGAAGCTTACACTTCCCATATCTATTTTCTGAGAGAGAACCACCTACACTTGTGTTGAGATCAAGAGGATTTCACTCCAACCTTTAATCTTTAATCTCCCCCCCAAGTTGCTTTCCACTCCAATCCCTATCCTACCACATAGCCAAATCTATGAGAGAGTGTTTGAGTGTTGAGGAGACTATCTTTTGAAGCACAAGAGTAAGGAGTTCATCATCAACAACAACTATTACCTTTTGGAGTGTGGTGTCTCCTAGATTGTTTAGGTGTCACTTGGCAGCCTCCAAGCTTGTGGAGTTGAACCAAGGAGTTTGTAAGGGCAAGGAGATCGCCTACTTGGTGAAGATCTACCCCGAGTGAGGCTAGTCCTTCGTGGGGGTAAGCCCTGATGACATAGACAAAGTTGCTTCTTCTGGACCTTTCATGGGTGGAGCCCTCCGTGGAATCGTGCATCCGTTACCCTCCGTGGGCTGAAGTCTCCATCGAGTTGAACGTACAATAGCACCACCTATTAGAACCACGCCAAAAATCATAGTGTCTTCATTGCATTTGATTATCTCCAAACCGTTCCAGTATACTTCCATGCACAAAGTCTTTACTTTCCGCTGCTACTCTATTAGACTTGCATGTGTAGGGTGTTAGTAAACTTGCTAGAATTGCTAAAATCTGCCAAGAACTAAAATTGGGAAAAGGCTAGGTTTTATTGGTAAAGTAGTTTAATCACCCCTCAGCTAGGCCTACTTTCGATCCTATAGAAATTCACATTATGTGCAATTTCAATTGTTTTTTTTCTATTTATATGTGTTTCAATTTCCTACAATCCAAAAAGGTCTTTCTTTTTTTGCAATCCCAAAAAGGACTTTCTTTTTTGACAATAAAAAAAAACTTATTTTTTTAGCAATCCAAAAAGGACTTGAGTTTTTTCATAAAGAAGGGGTTTCCCTTCGATTTCATTTAATTGGAACCATCAAGTCTTACAACTACCGGAAGAAACAGACACCACTTACATCATAACCTAAGCCCTAAAGCATGTCAAGCTAACCAAGACCTAACAACACCACAAGGATGGCTTCAAATCATAGGCGGTAGGTGCCTAGGAAGACTGAAAGCAACATTTGAGACATTCCTTATAAGATCTACTACATATGGCAACAACACATCAAACTCCAAAGTCCAGGAGAGATATTACAAACTAAAAAACATGTGCAAACTAGAATAGACGAAAGGTCCAAAAGGAGCTTCTCCAAGCTATCATTTTATTGGTCTTCACTTCAGTCGAAGAACACCAAAACGCCAACCCTGGAACGCCCTAAACACTACATGTTCTATTTGTTCTATCATTTTTGCGACCCACTTCAGATTTCTTAAGTCTTCCTGTTTTTCCGCAAGAGAACATAGTCGTTAATCCAAGTAGCAACTAAATTTATAGGGACACAAGGGTCAGTAATTTTAGCATTCTCAAATATAGCACTATTTCTTAGCTTCAAAATGGTTCAAAAGACCACAAAAACAACAGTGAACACGAAATGCTTATCACTAGCTTCAAATTTTTAATCCAGATATTGAGAAAATCATCAATATTATCAAGGATGTCAAATAGCTAAAAAGCACACTTAATAATGTTCCAGAGCATTTGGCCAGAGAGCATTTCATAAACAGATGATCAATAGATTCATCAGAGCCACAAAGGGGACAAGCCCTACTATCAACCCACCCCCTTCTAATTAAATTATCTTTACTTAAAATACTTTTCTAAGAACCAGCCACATGAAATAAATACTCTATGTGGAATTTTTGTTTTCCACATAAAATTGTGTGGGAAGTTATTACCATGCCCAATCAAATGTCTACAATAAGATCTAACAGAGTAAACACCATTTTTAGTTAAAGTAAACTTAATGACATCTCTCTCATCAGTGAGAACAATATCAACACAAACATCTTTAATAAGAATCACAATTCTAGTGATTTCCCCAGAATGGTCCTCCTAAAATGCATTTCATCAAGCCCTTTCCCTAATGCATCAACGATATACAAGTACTAGTCATACTGGTGGAAAAACAGGCTTCCGTCCAGCCCCATAAGTCGCGAAGCTGTAGGAACCGCGACTAATGGGACCTTTAGTAGCGGTTCTGGAGGTGAACCGCGACCAAAGGCCTGGGCCCAGGGCGCTCGGTGGCCAGCTGGCGCACGTGAGGGTCTTTAGTCGCGGTTGGCCAGGACAACCGCGACTAAAGGCCTTCGGGCACCTTTAGTCACGGTTTGGCAGACCAACCGCAACTAAAGCCCCTCCCCTATATATACCCATCCAGCAGCCAACACTTAGCCATTTGGAGCCATTCTCTTCACAAGTGGGTGTAGGTTTGCTTTTGGTTCCTCTTATGCACATAAGGTGTTTGATGAAATGCCCCAAGAGCATGAAACAAACATGACATGAAGTGTTGGAGCCACACTCCTCGATCGCGGTTAGCAACTTGATGAACCTTTGATGTGTCATTGATAAAATATGCATGTGTGCAGTTCATTGTTTAATTTATATTGTTTGTAGCTAGTTAGTTTAACAAATGCATGATGGTTAATTATATATTTTATATTATAATAATGCAGATGAATCGGCAATGGATGTACGGTAACCGACTCTCCGGCGAGTTCACTACGGGATTGAAAGATTTCCTCGTAGTGGCTAATGCGAACAAGCAGGGGGGTTTTGTTATCTGTCCATGTGTTATCTGTAAGAATCAGAAGGGTTACTCTGCCTCAAGAGATGTTCACATGCATCTGCTTCGGCACGGTTTCATGCCAAGCTATAATTGTTGGACCAAGCATGGAGAAAGAGGGGTTATAATGGAAGAAGATGAAGAAGGGGATGATTTCATCGATGAAAGCTATCTTGCTCATTTCGGTGATACTTTCATGGAGGATGCTGAAGGTGAAGGGGAAGGTGAAGAAGAGGCACGTGATGATCCCGTTGATGATCTTGGTCGGACCATTGCTGATGCACGGAGACGCTGCGAAACTGAAAAGGAGAGGGAGAATTTGGATCGCATGTTAGAGGATCACAGAAAGGCGCTGTACCCCGGATGCGATGATGGTCTGAAAAAGCTGGGCTGCACACTGGATTTGCTGAAATGGAAGGCAGAGGCAGGTGTAGCTGACTCGGCATTTGAAAACTTGCTGAAAATGTTGAAGAATATGTCTCCAAAGGATAACGAGTTGCCCGCCAGTACGTACGAAGCAAAGAAGGTTGTCTGCCCTCTAGGTTTAGAGGTTCTGAAGATACATGCATGCATCAACGACTGCATCCTCTACCGCGGTGAATACGAGAATTTGAATGAATGCCCGGTATGCACTGCATTGCGTTATAAGATCAGAGGCGATGACCCTGGTGACGATGTTGAGGGCCAGAAACCCAGGAAGAGGGTTCCCGCCAAGGTGATGTGGTATGCTCCTATAATACCACGGTTGAAACGTCTGTTCAGGAACAAAGAGCATGCCAAGTTGTTGCGATGGCACAAAGAGGACCGTAAGTCGGACGGGGAGTTGAGACACACCGCAGATGGAACGCAATGGAGAAAGATCGACAGATGGTTCAAAGATTTTGCAGCTGACGCAAGGAACATAAGATTTGCTCTAAGTACGGATGGCATGAATCCTTTTGGCGAGCAGAGCTCCAGCCATAGCACCTGGCTCGTGACTCTATGCATCTACAACCTTCCTCCTTGGTTGTGCATGAAGCGGAAGTTCATTATGATGCCAGTGCTCATCCAAGGTCCGAAGCAACCCGGCAACGACATCGATGTGTACCTAAGGCCATTAGTTGATGAACTTTTACAGCTGTGGGGTGGTGTCCGTGTGTGGGATGAGCACAAACAAGAGGAATTTGACCTACGAGCGTTGCTTTTCGTAACCATCAACGATTGGCCTGCTCTTAGTAACCTTTCGGGACTGTCAAATAAGGGATACAATGCATGCACGCACTGCTTACATGAGACTGAAAGTGTACATTTGCCAAATTGTAAGAAGAACGTGTACCTTGGGCATCATCGATTTATTCCGAAAATTCATCCAGTAAGAAAGAAGGACAAGCATTACAACGGCAAGGCAGATCACCGGCCGAAGCCTGCGGAACGCACTGGTGCTGAGGTATTTGATATGGTCAAGGATTTGAAAGTCATCTTTGGAAAGGGTCCTGGCGGACAATCAGTTCCGAAGGGAGCTGACGGGCACGCAGCCATGTGGAAGAAGAAATCTATATTCTGGGAGCTAGAATATTGGAAAGTCCTAGATGTCCGCTCTGCAATCGACGTGATGCACGTTACGAAGAATATTTGCGTGAACCTCCTAAGCTTCTTGGGCGTGTATGGGAAGACAAATGATACAAAGGAAGCACGGCAGGACCAGCAACGTTTGAAAGACCCTGATGACCGGCATCCGGAATGGTTTCAAGGTCGTGCCAGCTACGCTCTGACCAAAGAAGAGAAGGTCATCTTTTTTGAATGCCTGAGCAGTATGAA
>NC_041383.1:544337302-544339972 GCF_002162155.2 Triticum dicoccoides
GCCTCCCTCGCCCACCGCGCCGCCTCGCTGCGCCCTCAACGCCGGCCGGCCTCGCTGCGTCCTCAACGCCGGCGGCCGGCCTCGGCCGGCCTCGCCCAGAGAGAGAGAGAGCAGAGAGAGAGCAGAGAGAGAGAGAGAGCAGAGAGCAGAGAGAAAGAGCGATGATCGAGAGAGAGAGAGAGCAGAGAGAGAGAGAGAGAGAGAGAGAGAGAGAGAATTTTTTAACTAGTTAATTAACAAAAAAAACGGTAACATTTGATAATTAACAAAAACGGTAAATAACTTAGTTTAACAAAAACGGTAAATAACTTAAAACTTGATAATTAACAAAAAAACCCGTAAAATTTGATAATTAACAAAAAAAAACGTATATACGGAGAGGGGCGGCGAGGGGGGCGGCGATGCGCGCGGTGTTTTTTTAGGGATCGAGAGGGGACGGCGAGGGTTATAAATGTGTTGTCCTCGCCTCCCCTCTCCGTGACGCCGTCGTCTGCCGCCCCGTCTCGCGCTCTACCGCGACACGCTCTCCCACCCCTTCCTCGCCCCCTCCTTTTGCCACCGCCCTTTCGCCACCGCCACCGCCACCGCCCCCCTTCTTCACTTAATTAATTTGTTTTTACTACATGTTTTCAGGACTGATATAATGGCGGACGATAGAGCTGACCCGATTATGGACAACTATGATCCGGACGGTGAAGCACATATGTTCGGCATCATAAACGGCGATATTCTATATGTGCCGACCGGAGAAGAAGAAGATGATATCTCTTCTTATCTGAACCTTGACGGTGAAGATGAAGGGCGCCGTCAGCAAGATGATGCCGAACAAACGTCGATAAACGACGATCTTCAAATGGAAGTAGCAACCACCTCCGGCGCCGAGGTATATATATACATTGAGCCTCTGGTGATACAAACTAACTGATTTGAATAAATATGTGTGTACTAACGCGCGCGACTCTTTCTTATTTTAGCCCTCGGCCGGATCGTCGAAACAATCTTCCCAAATCTTCCCTAACCACAAATCTTCCCTAACGTTGATCAAGAGAGATATTGTAGTGTATAGGGGAATTGTGTTGGAGTGGTTTATCTCCTAACCACAAATCTTCCCAAAATCTAACATTTTTTCATCCCCCACAGTGAATCTGCACAAGGAGAAAAAATGATTTTTAAACTTGAGTGAAAGGATTTGAGTTGGTTATTTAATGTATATGTTCTGCTTCACGTTAAAAATTGTTAGTGTGGTTCGTTTCCATGTTATTTTGAATTTTGGAATAAAAACATGAATATGAAAGACCATAATGAATATGTGATTCTAGTTTTACCAATTTACACTTTATGCATGTAAACATCTAAAGTGGAAAAAAGTTTGCACCTCTTATGTCAGGAGCTCCTATTCCCTGCCTTTAGCGGGCAATTGTTGCTATAATGCATGAAGGGCGATTTTATGGCCCGACCCATTTAGCTCCCCGACTAGGTCGTGTGCTCGTCGGGGAAATTAGCCATTCATGTATGTTCCCTTTGAGACATAAAACCGGCTTATAGTACATGTTCGCTCGCCTCCTAATTTTTTTCGGCTTTGACATATTAAAAAGTATTCATAAATTTTGCATAAATTCTTCACGAATTCTAAAAAGTAAAACAATAGAATATTCAAAAAAATCACCAAATAAAATCAATTGATGAAATATGAAAAATGTTTATGAATATGAATATAGAAAATGTTCATGAATATGAAAAATGTTCGCCCATCCTAAACATACTCATAATTTTTCAATGTTCATGAATTTTAGATTTTTTTATATTTAATAAAATCATAAACTAATCTTGTTTTGAAAAAAACATGAAGTTAAAATCGAAAATAAATAAAGAATACAAAAATGCAAAAACAAATAGGGAAATAAAAAATAAAAATGACCGAAGAAAATCTGGTTAAACCAGCGAGATAACACACAAAACAAAAACGAAAAAAAATTCGAGCAGAACTGTCTGTACTATGAACACCAGTCCCACAGACCCGTCAAGTGTGGGTTGTGGTAGTGTTGCTTGGCGGGGTCTAAAGGTGGCATGCAAATCTTTGTCAAGATCCAAGATAGAGATAACCTACCTCAAAAGACGGTGTGGTCGCCTCCTTGCAGGCAAGCAGCTCGAGGATGGATGCACTCTTGCTAATTATAACATCCAGAAGGACTCCATACCTTCGTACTTCCTCCCGGCAACATGGTGGTATGTAGATCTTAGTCAAGACTTCACTTCAAGATGCAGATCTTTGTGAAAAACACTCACCAACAAGACCACCACACTTGAGGAAGAATCCCCGGATATCATTGACAATGTAAAGGCCAAGATTACCCTAGAAAAAGGTTGCCTCCCGGCAATGGTTCCCTCAGCGTTGGCGCCCCGCGAACGGTTTCCGCCCATCGACGACCAGTGTGTCAGTTGACTGGTAGAGAGCTATGGTGGCACAACTAAATATAGGCATACGATAGCCTACATCAGCGCACGGTAGGCTGTCAAGCGGAGTGCGCACGTCCATCAGGATTAGGTGGCACTCAAGGTGAATCATCATATTTTTTACCGTGCACGAGACACCTTGCCGGCAATTTGTCACAGTAACAAGGCTACATGACTAAAACCTGCCACTACAAGACACGCCTTCAGCCCCGACAA
>NC_041383.1:544340154-544340899 GCF_002162155.2 Triticum dicoccoides
GCATTTAATGTGATAGGTATTCCACTATACAAGTAATGTATGTACACTATTGTGGCCACTTTGGTGTCTCCTTGTGAGTATAATAGGAGGCCCAGGCTATGTAGATAAGGGTTCAACTCCTACAGAGTTTCATTCCCACGCGCAAGAGCACTTTCCAAAGCCTGACAAGACCCAACAAGGAAAGTTCATCACTGTAATCATCAATTTCATCACATCCATCAATTCAATCTGGCAGGATGTGGGGTTTTATGCTTTCCAGTGGCCCAAACCTAGGAAAACACACCATGTCGTAGATGCTTGATTCGAGTGTCTTAGCCCCTGAACGCCGAATTGTAAAGGGTGCATCTCTCGTTCCCGGTGTCGTGTCTTGCACACATGACATCTGACATGCAAGGTAGGGGGCGTTGACGCTTGGACTTTCATACTCTACGCCACAAGCAACATTGAGCATGCTTTCGTCCAAGCGGACACTCTTGTCGTAGAGCCCGCAAACTACTCATGAGGAGATGGAGTGCCGGTGCTGCGAGCAGGAGTAGCACCAGCATCAGTCGCCGTAGGAAGCAGAGAACTCCAACCACGGCCGGATCTCGAACCGGAAGCGAGGTTCACACGATGCCGAGGGAGGTGAGAACTCCCATGCCTGGCCGGCTAGCGTGTGTCGTGGTTCTCATGATGCTGCAACTGGCAACCATTCTCGTAGCACCCCTCGGATCTGCTCCAAAACTCTAGTGGTGCAGCGGATGCC
>NC_041383.1:544341123-544429633 GCF_002162155.2 Triticum dicoccoides
CCCCCGCATCCTTCTGGCTCTTGCCATCCTTCGTGCACAGTCGGGGCTGCGAGTGTCCGGCCATCAAAGGCGGGGACTGTAGATGAAGAGCGCTCAAGAAATCACGCATCTGAGCATCCTTCGCAACATCACTTGTATTATGAGGGACGTGCACCCCACGGAAACAGTGCTGCTAGCCAGCATCTAGCGCCACCTTCACCTTGCGTTCGCGGCTCAGAATATGCTCTTGCGAAAGATTTACTCAAGTTCCCTTTGGTGGCATCGGGAAATGATCCACGCCTTGATGGCTGGGTGGCTTGGATAGCCAACCTGGTGGGCTACACCAACAACCACACAGGTCTGGCGCGGTCCCATGCCTCGGAGAGGACTCACGCTTTGTCTCATGACCCTATTGTCGCGGGTTACTGATACGTCCATTTTGCATCATGTTTACCTACTGTTATTTATGTTGTTTTATTGCATAATAATGCTTTTTGGAGTAATTCTAATGCCTTTTATCTCATAATATGCAAGGTATGCACAAAGGGGGAGAATTCTGGCAGCTGGAAATCTGGACATGAAAAAGCTACGTCAGGCTACCTATTCTGCACAACTCCAAATGAGCTGAAACTTTACGAGGATTTTTTATGGAATAAATGAGGATTTTTCGAGCCAATAAGTACTAGAGGGGGCCCACCAGGTGGGCACAACCCACCTAGGCGCGCTAGGGAGCCCAGGCGCACCCTGGTGGGTTGTGCTCACCCAGGCCCACTTCCGGTGCCCCTCTTCTGGTACATAAGTCATTTTTACCTAGAAAAAATAAGGAGAGGACTTTCGGGATGAAGCGCTCCCGTCTCGAGGCGGAACCTGGGCAGGAGCACTTTTGCCCTCCGGCGGAGCGATTTCGCCAGGGGAACTTCCGCCCCGGAGGGGGAAATCATTGTCATCATCATCACCAACAATTCTCCCATCTTGGGGAGGGCTACCTTCATCAACATCTTCAACGTCACCATCTCATCTCAAACCCTAGTTTATCCCCTACTAGTTAATGTCACCATCTCATCTTGCTGCACTACTAGTCACCAATTACCAAGATTAGAGGGGTATTAAATAGCATAATGAATCTGAACATATAATCTTCCACCAAATAAATCATATAGTAATCGACTGCAAGATGTAACCAACACTACTAGTCACCCACAAGCACCAATTTATATGTTACTACTACCACAAAATAAACCCCTCAAAGGATTGGGCTACCTTGCTGCACTTTTGTTACTACTACCATTACTTGCTCGTTACAAATTATCTTGATATCAAACTACTCTGCTACTTATAATTTTAGCAGTTGCAGACATTACCTTGCTGAAAACCACTTGTCATTTCCTTCTGCTCCTCGTTGGGTTCGACACTCTTACTTATCAAAAAGGCTACAATTGACCTCATATACTTGTGGGTCATCAAGGCTATTTTCTGGCACCGTTGCCGGGGAGTGAAGCGCTTTTGGTAAGTGGAAATTGGTAAGGAAACATTATTACTACGTGCTGAAATTTATTGTCACTTGCTACTATGAAAAACAATCATTTGAGGGGTTTGTTTGGGGTATCTTCACCTCGACCGGAACCACAATTAGTTGCCCCTCAACCTACTGTACCTACTGAAAATATTTAATATGAAATTCCTTTGGGTATGGTAGAACAAGTGCTAGCTAATCCTTATGCAGGAGATGGAACCGAACATCTTGATATGCACTTGATATATGTGGATGAAATTTGTGGATTGTTTAAGCTTGTAGGTTTTCCCAGAGATGAAGCTAAGAAGAAGGTTTTCCCTTTATCTTTGAAGGGAAAAGCATTAACATGGTATAGGCTATGCGATGATATTGGATATTGGAATTGGAATCGGTTGAAATTGGAATGCCATCAAAAAAATTATCCTATGCATCTAGTTCATCGTGATCGGAATTATATATATATATTTTTTCCTCATGAAGGAGAAAGTATCGCTCTATCTTGGGGAGGCTTAAGGAAATGTTATATTCATGCCCCAATCATGAGCTCTAAAGATAAATTATTATTTAGATTTTTTTGCTCGGCTTTCTCGTAATGACCAATCCATGCTCGATACTTCCTGTACTAGTTCTTTCATGAAGAAGACTATTGAATTCTAGTGGGATATTTTAGAAAGAATTAAATGCAACTCTGAATATTGGGAACTCAACAAAGGTAAAGAGTCAAGTATTAAACCTAAGTTTGATTGTATTAAATATTTTATGAATACCGATGCTTTCCAAAAGTTTAGCACTAAATACGGACTTGACTCTTAGATAGTAGCTTACTTTTGTGAATCTTTTGCTACTCACGTTGATCTCCCTAAGGAGAAGTGGTTTAAATATCACCCACCTATTAAAGAACTGGTAAAAGCTAAAGAAGAAACTATCATTTACAATGTTGATCCAGTTGTTCCCACTGCTTATATTGAAAAACCACCTTTCCCTGTTAGGATGAAGGAACATGCTAAAGTTTCAACTGTGGTCAACAAAAGTTATATTAGAACACCCAAACCAGCTGAACAAATTAGAGTTGAACCTAGTGTTGCTATGGTTAAAGATCTCTTGTTTGATAATATTGATGGGCATGGTATTTACTTCTGTGATGAAGCTGCTAGAATTGCCAAACCCGATGAAGAAGATAAACATAGACCAGTTGTTGGCATGCCTGTTGTCTCAGTTAAGATAGGAGATCACTGTTATCATGGTTTATGTGATATAGGTGCTATCGTGAGTGCTATTTCTTTTTCCTTATATGAAGAATAAGAATGAAATAGCACCTGCTGAAATAGAAGACATAGATGTTACTATTAAACTTGCCAATAGAGATACTATATCACCAATTGGGATCCTTAGAGATGTTGAAGTCTTGTGTGGGAAAATAAAATACCCTACCGATTTTCTTGTTCTTGTTTCCCCACAAGATGACTTTTGTCCCATTATCTTTGGTAGACTTTTCTTGAATACCACTAATGCTAGAATAGATTGTGAGAAACAAACTGTCGGTGTTAGCTTTGGTGATGAATCTCATGAATTTAATTTTTCCAAGTTTAGTAGAAAACCTCATAAGAAAGATTTGCCTAATAAGGATGAAATTAATGGTCTTGCTTCCATTGTTGTACCTCCTACTGATCCTTTGGAACAATAGGTGCTAGACCATGAAAATGATTTTCATATGCGTGAAAGAAATGAAATAGATAGAATGTTGTTCGAACAACAACCTCTGCTTAAACACAATCTACCTATTGAAACTCTAGGAGGTCCTCCTCCACCTAAAGGTGATCCTGTGTTTGAATTAAAACAATTGCCAGACACTTTGAAATATGCTTATCTTGATGAGAAAATGACATATCATTTTATTATTAGTGCTAACCTTTTAGAACATGAAGAAGAAAGACTATTGAAAGTTCTAAGGAAGCATCGAGCTGCTATTGGATATTCTCTTGATGATCTTAAAGGCATTAGTCCCACTCCATGTCAGCACAAGATTAATATGGAACCTGATGCTAAACCCGTTGTTGATCACCAACGTCGATTAAATCCGAAGATGAAAGAAGTGGTAAGAACGGAAATATTGAAACTCCTGGAAGCAGGTATAATCTATCCTATAGCTGATAGTAGATGGGTAAGTCATGTTCATTGTGTCCCTAAGAAGGGAGGTATAACTGTTGTTCCTAATGATAAGAATGAAATTATTCCACAAAGAATTGTCACAGGCTATAGAATGGTAATTGATTATAGAAAATTAAACAAAGCAACTAGAAAAGATTATTACCTTCTACCTTTTATTGATCAAATGCTAGAAAGACTATCTAAGCACACACATTTTTTGCTTCCTTGATGGATATTCTGGTTTATCACAAATACATGTTTCACAACCTGATTAAGAAAATACCACTTTTACTTGTCCTTT
Organism: Triticum dicoccoides; assembly: GCF_002162155.2. Lineage (NCBI taxonomy): Eukaryota > Viridiplantae > Streptophyta > Magnoliopsida > Poales > Poaceae > Triticum > Triticum dicoccoides. The sequence continues at coordinate 544,345,065 of NC_041383.1, forward strand.
TGGAACTTATGCTTATAGACGTATGCCTTTTGGTTTATGTAATGCACCTGCTACCTTTCAAAGATGTATGACTGCTATATTCTCTGATTTTTGTGAAAAGATTGTTGAGGTTTTCATGGATGACTTTTTTGTTTATGGGAAGTCTTTTGATGATTGTTTAAGCGTCCTTGATCGAGTTTTGCAGAGATATGAACAAAAAAAATCTTGTCTTGAATTGGGAGAAGTGCCACTTCATGGTTAACGAAGGTATTGTTTTGGGCCATAAAATTTCTGAAAGAGGCATTGAGGTGGGCAAATCCAAGGTTGATGCAATTGAGAAAATGCCATGTCCTAAAGATATCAATGGTATTCGTAGTTTCCTTGGTCATGCTGGTTTCTATAGGAAATTTATCAAAGACTTTTCTAAAATTTCTAGGTCTCTTACAAATCTTTTGCAAAAGGATAGTCCTTTTGTTTTTTATGATGATTGTTTGGAAGCTTTCGAAACACTCAAGAAAGCCTTAATTACTGCATCTGTTGTTCAACCACCTAATTGGAATTTGCCTTTTAAGATTATATGTGATGCTAGTGATTATGCTGTTGGTGCTGTTCTAGGACAAAGAGTTGATAAGAAACTAAATGTTATCCATTATGATAGTAAAACTCTAGAGAGTGCTCAACGAAATTATGCTACTACTGAAAAAGAATTCTTAGCAGTGTTGTTTGCTTGTGATAAATTTAGATCCTACATTGTTGATTCTAAAGTGACCGTTCACACTGACCATGCTGATATAAAATATCCTATGGAAAAGAAACATGCTAAACCTAGAATCATTAGGTTTGTTCTTCTGCTATAAGAATTTGATTTGCATATCACTGATAGAAAATGAGCAGAGAACCCCGTAGCTGATAACTTGTCTAGGCTTGAAAATATTCTTGATGACCCACAACTTATTAATGATAGCTTTCCTAATGAACAGTTAGCTGCAATAAATGTCTCTAATAGTACACCTTGGTATGCTGACTATGCTAATTATATTGTTGCTAAATACACACCACCTAGCTTCACATACCAAGAAAATTCTTCTATTATTTAAGACATTACTTTTGGGATGACCCACATCTTTATAAATAAGGAGTAGATGGTATTACTAGACGTTGTGTACCTGAGCATGAACAAGAACAAATCTTACGGAAATGTCACTCCAAAGCTTATGGAGGACATCACGCGGGAGAAAGAACAGCTCATAAGGTATTGCAATCTGGTTTTTATTAGACTACTCTCTTAAAAGATGCCCATAAGTTCGTCTTATCATGTGATGAATGTCAAAGAGTAGGTAATATTGGTAAGCGTCAAGAAATGCCTATGAATTATTCACTTGTTGTTGAACCATTTGTTGTTTGGGGATTTGATTTCATGGGACCTTTTCCTTCCTCTAATGGGTATACTCATATTTTGGTTGCTGTTGATTATGTTACTAAGTGGGTAGAAGCTATTCCAACTAGTATGTGTCGATCACAACACCTCTGTTAAAATACTTAAGGAAGTTAGTTTCCCAATATTTGGAGTCCCTAGATATTTAATGACTGATGGTGGTTCACACTTTATTCATTGTGCTTTCCGTAAAATGCTTGCTTAGTATGATGTTAACCATAGAATTGCATCACCTCATCCTCCTCAGTCTAGTGGTCAAGTTGAACTTAGCAATAGAGAAATAAAATTAATTTTACAAAAGACAGTCAATAGGTCCCAGAAGAATTGGTCTAAGAAACTAGATGATGCACTTTGGGCTTATAGAACATCATATAAAAACCCTATGCGCATGTCTCCTTACAAAATGGTTTATGGAAAAGCTTATCATTTGCTTGAGTTAGAACATAAATCATATTGGGCAATCAAAGAACTCAATTATGATTTCAAACTTGCTGGTGAAAAGAGGTTATTTGATATTAGCTCATTAGATGAATGGAGAACCCAAGCTTATGAAAATGCAAAGTTATTCAAAGAAAAAGTTAAAAGATGGCATGACAAAAGAATACAAAAGCGTGAGTTCAAGGTTGGAGAATATGTTCTTTTGTACAACTCTTGTTGGGGATACAAAATAACTTGGGGGCTTTCCTGCTCATTGAGCATAGCTTTGAATACCCTTTGATCTGGCTTATATGCCTGATTATAGACAACTTGGGATTTTATGCCTAAATTCAAGGTTACCAAAGAGAACATGTTACAATGTACAGTTAAACATAGGTAACCTGCCTTGATGATTTGTAAATATTACTTGGGGGCTCCCTGTTAATGAACAATGCTTTCTTGTCCCTTGTAATAGGCTTGGACGCCAGGTGTATTCACCAAAAATTTGGGTTATCCTACCTTTGTATGCCTTCCACTCCGACCAGGTAATCCTGGGATGACTCACTGCACTCTTGATAGTCAATTTTATAAAGACCCTAAACTTGTCAAAGTTAAAATAGTGATTGGTCATGTGAGGCCTGGCTTATAGGTTTGAATTAAGGATTAACTTAGTGGTTTTGCGGCCCTTGAATAACACTTTTTATTGAGGCTTGGTAGCCTATGAAGGCCTTGTTTTTCTGGTTTGTTGTCGGAGTAATGGGCCACGGGTAGCCTCACCTGAGTCCCTGAACATGTCAAAACTTTGGGCCAGCTTCGCCCCGCAGTGTCCCAAGCTGAAGCTCCGCCCTCCGGGGGACGGCTGGCTCAACGGCTAGCCACCGAAGGACGGCCAACCACCAGCAGACGGCACCAAGAGCGGCCGACTCCAGTCAGCCGGCCTCTAGAGAGGACGGTGTCGTGCAGGTGGCCACTTGGTGCCCTCAGAGTCTGTGCCCCCATCAAGAGGACGAGATAGGGCGTGGCTACAGTGAAGCCCCTCGCCCTCGAATCTTGGGCTGGGCATGGCCACAGTGCACCGTATAGGCGGAGATCTCCGCACGACGTGGCACTGTTGCCACTCCCCCCTAACGTCATTCCGGATAGGCGGAGCCCTGTTCCCCAGGACGACCTATCGGTACGGCCCGCAGGCTACGGGCCCTATGGGCAGTGACGTCGCGGAAGACGGCGAATGCCGAACCAGTCAGACCTGGGGAAGGCCGGCCTCCAGCAGGCGGCCGTCCCTTCCCCCGAAGCAAGTGCACCATTAACCTGATGAGACCAGGTGTGGCTATAGCGATTTCCCACCAGGCGGCGGGACTGTAGCCACACTGAGCTGACCAAGCCCGCGTCATTAGCAGCACAGCTATAGTGAGCAGCCACCGACCAGACCCGCCAGCGGCGTGAGCGGCCTGTCGGCTCCATACCAGGCTAGCCGGCGGGGCCCACCAGGCAACGGGCCCCAATAGTCGGCGGAGAAGCCGAAGGCCGGAGACACTGACAGCCGGGCCCATTACCCGGCCGGATTACCATCGTACCCCTGGGGGTAGGCCTGTATAAACCCCCCAGGGCACCCATGCAAAGGGTTCCCACTCCATTAGAACTAGCCACTCCCCTAGAGCAAGAGAGATCTAGCCTTGCCTTCTCCTACCTCTAGCATACAGCTCAAGGAGCACCTTTGTATCACTTGTGCCTTAGTGATCATGCGGAGACCCCGCAGAGCAGGACTAGGGGTGTTATCTCCTAGGAGAGCCCCAAACCTGGGTAAAGTACGCCGGCGTTTGTGTCTACGCCTCATCCTGCTTCCAGGCACCGACGATGTTCTACTCGCTCCCACCATGATAAGCCATCCATTGGCATATGTCGCACCCAACCCCCGACATTTGGCGCCCACCATTGGGCGAGGTGCACCATCTCCCGGAGACCAGCTCTGGACGGGAACCTTGTTCCTTCCTGGCGAGCGAAGCCAGCCCAGCACGCCTAATAGCGTCAGCCTCGACGCACTGAACGACACGGAGATCGCCTGCACGACGAGCTGCCTCGCCGACCTTGTTGGCGAGATCCACCTCTCCGACAAGCCAGCCTCCGACGCAGGCACCGGCTGCCCCAAGAGACGCCTCGTCAACCTCCTCGACCAGCTCCACGTCACCAGCGAGCCTGCTATGGACCTGGAGCCTGTTGGCTCCACCGACGCAATGATCGTCGACTCCGACACGGCGTTGTTTGACGCGTTCCCCACCAATGTGGTGGTCTACGATGAGCCACCTCCTCGTGAGCACAGCGGTGGGAGCACCGTCACAGAGGTGCTTGTCATCAACAGCGGCGAGCACTCGGACAGACGCGCTCGAGACCCACTCGATGCGGCTCTGTGAGACCTGTCGGCGCCCATCCCAGAGGGCGCAAATGCTGAGATGCTGGAGGCATGCCGCGTCCAACTTCTCGAGAGCGCTGGCCGACTGGCCAGCATGCGACGCCTCTCAGATGCCTACCGGCGCGAGATGGATCGAGCCGTTGGTGGCACGCCGACTCCTGAGGGGCTAGCCGCATCGGCACGATCCGGCAGCGTGGCGCGACCATCGCCAGCATGTTCGTGGCAGAACGCCCCGTTTACGCCACGCCTGCAGAGAACATCCAGGCCGCCCAGGCGGTGATGGATGAGCTGGACAAATACGACGGTGATGAGCGCCGCCACATGACGGAGCAAGTCCAGCAGCTCCTAGACGCGGCCGCCGTGCAGCACAAAGCTGGCTGCCGTGCTGAAGTGCCCGCCCAGCGGAACGATGAACCACCCCCTCGCCAGGACCATGGGGCGACGTCCCGGACGCCGACTGGTGGCACCCGCGGAAGAAGAAGCAACGAGCCAGCTGCCAGCCGCAGCCGGACACGCCTTTCCATCGAGCGAGACAAAGACGGCCACCCTCGAGCGGTGGAGCAGCGAGGCGATCCGCCTCCTCCTCAGCCTCGTGAAGCCAGGCACCCTACTCCGCCGCCTGTCACGCGCCCAACACTCGGTGACCGCCTTGGCCGCCGAGAGGGAGTCAGAGAAAACAACGCTCGCCATCGGATCGATCATCTCAACCGATCCCTGGCACTAGAAGAAGAAGACGCATTGGGCCCGCCCTGCTTTGGCCCACGAATCCGAGATGAGCCCTTTCCCAAAGGGTTCACGCTCCCAAGAGATACGCCCAAGTACATCGATTCCGTGAAGCCGAAGGACTGGCTGGTCGACTACTCCACGGCCGTCAGCATAGCAAATGACAACAAGCGCGTTGCCATGAAGTACGCTGCGCTCATGCTTCAAGGCACAACCCGGACGTGGCTTAACACCCTGAAGCCCCGTAGCATCAACAGCTGGGTTGATTTCACCGAAGCCTTCATCCACAACTTCACCAGCACGTACAAGCGGCCTCCCAAGCCCCGACAGCTCTCCTTGTGCGTTCAAGGGCCCAGGGAATCGACTCGTGACTATCTCACACGCTGGGCCGAGCTGCGCAACTCCTGCGAGGGCATGCACGAGGTGTAGGCAATTGAGTACTTCACCGTCGGGTGCCGAGAAGGCACCCTCCTCAAGCACGGACTTCTCTGCGATGAGCCTGCGACCCTCGTCGAGCTGTTGATCATCGCCGACAAGCACGCCACGGCCGACTCCTCCATGAAGGTGGAAATCCTAGTTGACGCGTCCGGTAAGGTGGCACCTCAGGCCTCTCGGTCTCCGGCTGGTGACACCAGTCAGCGATAGCATCCAGGTGACAACAAGCGAAAAGCCACCCAACCGGCTTCCACCAGTCGACAGGTGGCGACAGTCGAGGACCAACAGCCGGAGGGGCAGCCAGCACCCAAGCGTCAGAAGGGCGGCAAGCCCAATTGGTTACCCGCCTTCTCGTACGAGCAGACTGTTGATGCCCCCTGCAAGTTCCATAGTGTTGCGAAGTCGTCCAACCACACCACTTGGAAGTGTCATTGGCTCACCAGGATCGCCAAGGGAGATGGCCTCCTGCCTCCTCCGCCTGCCGGCCGACCGCCTCCTCCGCCCCAGCAGCCGGCGGCCCGGCGAGTTGGTGCCATACAAGACGAGTATCTTGTGGAGCATGGAGCCTATGCTGTGTTCACTAGCGTGGCCGATGATAGACGCAGCAGACGGCAGCAACATCAAGAGGTGCAGACAGTGGCCTCGAATACTCCAGAATTCATGCACTGGTCCGAGAAGCCTATCGGTTGGAGTAGGACCGACCACCCGGAAGTGATGCCTTCCCCCGGTTCCGATGCCCTGGTCCTGGATGCTACCTTTGCAACAGAGAGGCAGGCATCTCGTTTCTCCAGAGTCCTGATAGATGGCGGTAGCAGCATCAATATCCTGTACCATGACACAATGGAGAAGTTAGGAATCAAGCAGAAGCAGCACCTGCCCAGTCGGACTGTATTCCGTGGCATAGTCCCTGGTGTTGGTGTCAAAACCGACGGATCTCGGGTAGGGGGTCCCGAACTGTGCGTCTAAGGCTAATGGTAACAGGAGACCGGGGACACGATGTTTTACCCAGGTTCGGGCCCTCTCGATGGAGGTAATACCGTACTTCCTGCTTGATTGATCTTGATGATATGAGTATTACAAGAGTTGATCTACCACGAGATCATAGAAGCTAAACCCTAGAAGCTAGCCTATGGTATGATTGTTGTTGTCCTACAGACTAAACCCTCCGGTTTATATAGACACCGTAGGGGGCTAGGGTTACACAGAGTCGGTTACAGAGAAGGAGATCTACATTCGAACCACCAAGCTTGCCTTCCACGTGCAAAGGAGAGTCCCATCCGGACACGGGACGAAGTCTTCAATCTTGTATCTTCATAGTCCAACAGTCCGGCCAAAGTACATAGTCTAGCTGTCCGGATAACCCGTTATCCAGGAATCCCTCAGTAGCCCCTGAACTCGGCTTCAATGACGATGAGTCCGGCGTGAAGATTGTCTTCGGCATTGCAAGGCGGGTTCCATCTCCGAATACTCCAAGATAAGTTCCGAACACAAGGACCATGTCCGGCTCTGCAAGAGAAATTTCACATACCATCGTAGAGAGAACAATAACACACGATCTAATCTGCTGATAACTCTTCTTAGCGTGACATCACATCATGACCCGAATTTTATTCGAACCGTTTTTTATAACCAGCCACCGCACACATTGCGAGGCGGTTTCTTTGGCACGTCTTGTCAAAGGAGAGATCGTGTCCCCCTTATCGCGGGATCCTTATCAATACAGGTATGGGTAAGCCCACCACGCCTGTTGGCGTGACTCCGTGTTTTTAGGCAAGTCCCAAACCTTCACTTTGGGACGCTTGATATCCTCCCCCTTTATAGAGGGGTCAAGGCCTATCCCTTGCTTACCACGCTTGCGCTTTCCGCCTCTTGAGTTCCAACACCCGAAGCTCAAGCTTAGGTACTTCGGATCTTCAATCATGTCCGGATCCAACCTTCAAGATCGGTGGATGGCCTCCTCTGTCACAGAGGAGGACATTGCGAAGCTCAGGGAGGCCAGATTTCTGACCGCCGATGTCAAGCACAAGCTTCCCGCCCCTGAGCAGATCATCCCCACTCCCAAACCCAACGAGAGTGTCGTATTCGTTTCTCACTTCCTCCGAGTCTTGGGCTTGACTCTTGATCCCTTCATGAGAGGGCTCATGTTCTACTACGGGCTAGATTTTCACGATCTAGCTCCAGATTCCATCCTTCACATCTCATCGTTTATCGTCGTGTGTGAAGCCTTCCTCCACATCACCCCACACTTGGGCCTATGGCTCAAGACCTTCAATGTGAAGCCGAAGGTGATTGAGGGACGACACGTGGAGTGCGGAGGCACCGCAATAAGCAGAAACGCCGATGTTCCATGGCCAGAAGGTGCCTTCCTGGAGGTGTCAGATTTGTGGCAACGGACGTGGTTCTATGTCACAGCTCCCCGAGGCACAACATGGGCGGCTGCCCCTGCCTTCTGCTCGGGTGCTCCACCTCAACTAGCGTCATGGACCAATGTGGGACTGGACTGGGGGCCTGCTAATGACGTACCAACATTGCAGAGCCGTATCCGGGAGCTTCTTGAGAGGGATATCGATCTTGTCAGAATCATTCAGGTAATGCTAGTTCGGCGGATCCTGCCGTGCAAGCGTCGGCCTCTCCGGATGTGGGAGTTCAATCCGGAAGGTCCGTGAACCATTCAACACTTCTTCGGCATGACGCTCTAAGGGATGTATAAGTTATTCTTCGGACCACAAGTAAGGTGTCCAGACACCACCGAGGATGCGGGCCTGAGCTTCCACCGCCCAGATACCCAAGTAAGTAACTCTATAACCAAACACTTTGCTTATGCTTAATACAATATTGTTCTGAAAACTTGTCCGTGGCCAGGATTGGCTCAACAAGGCGGAGAGGATCAGGTGTCTGGCCCCACTTCCCGAAGGCTCGCCAAACCCTGCAATAGCCAGGATGCTTAAGCGCGCATTGAGCCAAGTGCCCTCGGGGAAAGGGGAAGAGAAGAATAGAGGAGCCGAACTCCACACACTTCACATCCAAACCGGGGGAACTACTGTCTCCATGAAGGAGGATAATCGGGGAGGTTCTTCCAAGGTTCCCTTCCCTCGCGGGAAGAAAAGGGCTGCCTCCGAAGATTTGGAGGCGGAGGTGACTAAGCAAGGGAAGAAAACTTCACCAGGGGGCCCTGACCCGAAGGGCGTCCTCACCGCGTCGTACCCGCAAATGGGCCAGCCCTCCACCAAGGTGTAAGTTAATGATAAACAAGAGGCTATTGCCTTTTCCCTCTAAGAACAATAACCAGGATCTATTTTTTGTAGTCCGTCTAGTAGCTCGTCTCAATAGGGTTCGTCTTCGGGGGATCTTCTTCCAGAGATGATGGAGAGTGAAACCCCACCTGCCTCTCCACCCCATGGGAGAAGCGAGCCTGAGGTGTCGTCATGGAGGAGCCCAGATCCGATGAGGCCGGAAGCTGACACTTCGGCCGCCCCGAGCCCGGCGCGTTCGGCCCCCTTGGAGGGCGACAAGAAGGTTCCGGAACAGTCCGGTGCCTGGCCGAACATGCTGACGGGCCTCCTGGAGCAAGCTGCTCTCTCAGAGGGTCACCGTACGCTAATGGGTATGGTGCTGGAGAAGATTTCAGCCGCCACAAGCGGGTTAAATGAAGCCTTTGGAAGTTTGCTCAAAGGCTTCGAGGTACGCAATAAAATACATAATTTTTGATTGTTCCGCACGCGCGAGGTGTGCTCTGTATAGATAGTAGCCCTAGAGACCCTGGTTGCAAGCCCTAGGCGGCAAACGGAGGATCACACTCTCAGGTAATGACCGTACTGCATTCATGTCCAGGTGACTAAGAGTCCAGCGATAGACCGGAATTCTGATTTCGCCGAACTAAGGCGACATATTGATGTGGTAGATACCGACATAACGCTTGTAAATAAGCGGCTTGACGAGTCACAGAGTATGCGCTCGTTTTTTCCTCATTTGTTTTAGGAAATATGAAGAGGATTGTAATATTAATATGAGATGTTGTAGCTCCAGGCGGAGCTGCTGCCATTGAGGCCCTGAGGGCGGAACATGCCCTAGCCAAGGAACAATTTCGGGTTAGCAATGCGGCTGCCCTAAAGGCAGCCGAAGACTTAAGAGCTGAACAGGCTGCTCATCGCCGAAGCGAAGAAAAGATAGCCGAGATGGCTGTGGAGCTGAGGGATGCCGCCGACCGGTATGAGCTTCTCGAGAAGGAGAATCAGGAAAAGGCGGCTGACCTGAAGAAGGCGCTGGATGCGGCTAAGGAGACGCGCTCTGAAATTAGAAACGCGCGGGAGGAGCTTCGACAAGCCGGAGAAATCGCGGCTGGAAATCCCTATTTATTGCGGATGAAGTTCTTAGTGTTGGAAATATGACCTAGAGGAAATAATAAAAGGATTATTATTATATTTCCTTGTTCATGATAATTGTCTTTTATTCATGCTATAATTGTATTATCCGGAAATCGTAATACATGTGTGAATACATAGACCACAATATGTCCCTAGTGAGCCTCTAGTTGACTAGCTCGTTGATCAACAGATGTTCATGGTTTCCTGACTATGGACATTGGATGTCATTGATAACAAGGTCACATCATTAGGAGAATGATGTGATGGACAAGACCCAATCCTAAGCATAGCACAAGATCGTGTAGTTCGTTTGCTAGAGCTTTTCCAATGTCAAGTATCTTTTCCTTAGACCATGAGATCGTGTAACTCCCGGACACCGTAGGAGTGCTTTGGGTGTACCAAACGTCACAACGTAACTGGGTGACTATAAAGGTATACTACGGGTATCTCCGAAAGTGTCTGTTGGGTTGACACGGATCGAGACTAGGATTTGTCACTCCGTATGACGGAGAGGTATCTCTGGGCCCACTCGGTAATGCATCATCATAATGAGCTCAAAGTGACCAAGTGTCTGGTCACGGGATCATGCATTACGGTACGAGTAAAGTGACTTACCGGTAACAAGATTGAAAGAGGTATTGGGATACCGACGATTGAATCTCGGGCAAGTAACATACCGATTAACAAAGGGAATTGTATATGGGGTTGCTTGAATCCTCGACATCGTGGTTCATCCGATGAGATCATCGAGGAGCATGTGGGAGCCAACATGGGTGTCCAGATCCCGCTGTTGGTTATTGACCGGAGAGCCGTCTCGGTCATGTCTATGTGTCTCCCAAACCCGTAGGGTCTACACACTTAAGGTTCGGTGATGCTAGAGTTATAGAGATATTAGTATGCAGCAAACCTAAAGTTGTTCGGAGTCTCGGATGAGATCCAGGACGTCACGAGGAGTTCCGGAATGGTCCGGAGGTAAAGAATTATATATGGGAAGTCGAGTTTCGGCCATCGGGAAAGTTTCAGGGGTCACCAGTATTGTACCGGGACCACCGGAAGGGTCCCGGGGGTCCACCGGGTGGGGCCACCTATCCCGGAGGGCCCCATGGGCTGAAGTGGGAGGGGAACCAGCCCCTTGTGGGCTGGTGCGCCCCCCTTGTCCCCCCTGCACCTAGGGTTGGGAACCCTAGGGGAGGGGGCGCCTCCACTTGCCTTGGGGGGCAAGGCACCCCCTTGGCCGCCGGCCCCCCTAGGAGATCCCATCTCCTAGGGCCGGCACCCCCCTGGGGTCCCTATATAAAGAGGGGGGAGGGAGGGCAGCCGCACTCTTGCACTTGGCACCTCCCTTCCCCATTGCTACACCTCTCCCTCCCGCAGACGCTTGGCGAAGCCCTGCCGGGATCCCTGCTGCATCCACCACCACGCTGTCGTGCTGCTGGATCTTCATCAACCTCTCCTTCCCCTTTGCTGGATCAAGAAGGAGGAGACGTCACGCTGACCGTACGTGTGTTGAACGCGGAGGTGCCGTCCGTTCGGCGCTAGGATCTCCGGTGATTTGGATCATGACGAGTACGACTCCCTCAACCCCATTCTCTTGAACGCTTCCGCTCGATCTACAAGGGTATGTAGATGCACTCCTCTCTCTCGTTGCTAGATGAACTCATAGATTGATCTTGGTGAAACCGTAGGAAATTTTTTGTTTTCTGCAACGTTCCCCAACAGTGGTATCAGAGCCAGGTTTATGCATAGTTCTCTTTGCACGAGTAGAACACAAATCTGTTGTGGGCGTAGATGTTGTCAACTTTCTTGCCACTACTAGTCTTATTTTGCTTCAGCGGTATTGTGGGATGAAGCGGCCCGGACCGACCTTACACGTACGCTTACGTGAGACAGGTTCCACCGTCTAACATGCACTAGTTGCATAAGGTGGCTAGCGGGTGTCTGTCTCTCCCACTTTAGTTGGAGCGGATTCGATGAAAAGGGTCCTTATGAAGGGTAAATAGAATTTGACAAATCACGTTGTGGATTTTTCATAGGTAAGAAAATGTTCTTGCTAGAACCCTATTGCAGCCACGTAAAAGATGCAACAACAATTAGAGGACGTCTAACTTGTTTTTGCAGCAATTGCTTTGTGATGTGATATGGCCAAAAGTTGTGATGAATGATGAATGATATATTGTGATGTATGAGATCATGTTCTTGTAATAGGAATCATGACTTGCATGTCGATGAGTATGACAACCGGCAAGAGCCATAGGAGTTGTCTTAATTATTGTATGACATGCATGTCAATGATTTAACGCCATGTAATTACTTTACTTTATTGCTAAACCGTTAACTATAGTAGTAGAAGTAATAGTTGGCGAGCAACTTCATGGAGACACGATGATGGAGATCATGATGATGGAGATCATGGTGTCATGCCGGTGATGAAGATGATCATGGAGCCCCGAAGATGGAGATCAAAGGAGCTATATGATATTGGACATATCATGTCACTATTATTTGATTGCATGTGATGTTTATCATGTTTTTTGCATCTTGTTTACTTAGAACGGCGGTAGTAAATAAGATAATCCCTCATAATAATTTCAAGAAAGTGTTCCCCCTAACTGTGCGCCGTTGCGACAGTTCGTTGTTTCGAAGCACCACGTGATGATCAGGTGTGATAGATTCTAATGTTCACATACAACGGGTGTAAGACAGATTTACACATGCAAAACACTTAGGTTAACTTGATGAGCCTAGCATGTATAGACATGGCCTCGGAACACAAGAGACCGAAAGGTCGAACATGAGTCGTATGAAAGATACGATCAACATGGAGATGTTCACCGATGATGACTAGTCTGTCTCACGTGATGATCGGACACGGCCTAGTCGACTCGGATCATGTAACACTTAGATGACTAGAGGGATGTCTAATCTGAGTGGGAGTTCATTAAATAATTTGATTAGATGAACTTAATTATCATGAACTTAGTCTAAAATCTTTGCAAAAATGTCTTGTAGATCAAATGGCCAACACTCATGTCAACATGAACTTCAACGCGTTCCTAGAGAAAACCAAGCTGAAAGATGATGGCAGCAACTATACAGACTGGGTCTGGAACCTGAGGATCATCCTCATAGCTACCAAGAAAGCATATGTCCTAGAAGGACCGCTAGGTGAAGCACCCATCCCAGAGAACCAGGAGGTTATGAACGCTTGGCAGTCACGTGCTGATGATTACTCCCTCGTTCAGTGCGGCATGCTTTACAGCTTAGAACCGGGGCTCCAAAAGCATTTTGAGCAGCACAGAGCATATGAGATGTTCGAGGAGCTGAAAATGGTTTTCCAAGCTCATGCCCGGGTCGAGAGATATGAAGTCTCCGACAAGTTCTATAGTTGTAAGATGGAGGAAAATAGTTCTGTCAGTGAGCACATACTCAAAATGTCTGGGTTGCACAACCGCCTGTCCCAGCTGGACATTAACCTCCTGGACGAGGCGGTCATTGACAGAATCCTTCAGTCGCTCCCACCGAGCTACAAGAGCTTTGTGATGAACTACAATATGCAGGGGATGGTGAAAACTATTCCTGAAGTATTTTCAATGCTGAAGTCAGCAGAGGTAGAAATCAAAAAGGAATATCAAGTGTTGATGGTCAATAAAACCACCAAGTTCAAGAAAGGCAAGGGTAAGAAGAACTTCAAGAAGGACAGCAAGGATGTTGCCGCGCCTGGTAAGCCAGTTGCCGGGAAGAAGTCAAAGAATGGACCCAAGCCTGATACTGAGTGCTTTTATTGCAAAGGGAAGGGTCACTGGAAGCGGAAATGCCCCAAATACTTAGCGGACAAGAAGGCCGGCAACACTAAAGGTATATGTGATATACATGTAATTGATGTGTACCTTACCAGTTCTCATAGTAGCTCCTGGGTATTTGATACCGGTGCCGTTGCTCTTATTTGTAACTCAAAGCAGGAGCTACGGAATAAGCGGTGACTGGCGAAGGACGAGGTGACGATGCACATCGGGAATGGTTCCAAGGTCGATGTGATCGCCGTCGGCACGCTACCTCTACATTTACCCACAGGATTAGTTTTAGACCTCAATAATTGTTATTTAGTGCCAAGTTTGAGCATGAACATTGTACCTGGATCTCGTTTAATACGAGATGGCTACTCATTTAAATCCGAGAATAATGGTTGTTCTATTTATATGAGAGATATGTTTTATGGTCATGCCCCGATGGTCAATGGTTTATTCTTAATGAATCTCGAACATAATGTTACACATATTCATAGTGTGAATACCAAAAGATGTAAAGTTGATAACGATAGTCCCACATACTTGTGGCACTGCCGCCTTGGTCACATTGGTGTCAAGCACATGAAGAAGCTCCATGCAGATGGACTTTTAGAGTCTATCAATTATGAATCATTTGACACATGCAAACCATGCCTCATGGGCAAAATGACCAAGACTCCGTTCTCCGGAACAATGGAGCGAGCAACCAACTTATTGGAAATCATACATACCGATGTGTGTGGTCCAATGAGCGTTGAGGCTCGTGGAGGATATCGTTATGTTCTCACTCTCACTAATGACTTGAGTAGATATGGGTATGTCTACTTGATGAAACACAAGTCTGAGACCTTTGAAAAGTTCAAGGAATTTCAGAATGAGGTAGAGAATCAACGTGACCGAAAGATGAAGTTCTTACGATCAGATCGTGGAGGAGAATATTTAAGTGACGAATTTGGTATGCACTTAAGTAAATGTGGAATCGTTTCACAACTCACGCATCCTGGAACACCTCAGCGTAACGGTGTGTCCGAACGTCGTAATCGCACTCTATTGGATATGGTGCGATCTATGATGTCTCTTACCGATTTACCGCTGTCATTTTGGGGATACGCTCTAGAGACAGCTACATTCACTTTAAATAGGGCTCTGTCTAAATCCGTTGACACGACACCGTATGAATTATGGTTTGGGAAGAAACCTAAGCTGTCGTTTCTAAAAGTTTGGGGATGCGATGCTTATGTCAAGAAACTTCAACCTGAAAAGCTTGAACCCAAGTCGAAAAATGCATCTTCATAGGATACCCTAAGGAAACCATCGGGTATACCTTCTACTTAAGATCCGAGGGAAAGATCTTTGTTGCCAAGAACGGATCCTTTCTGGAAAAATAGTTTCTCTCGAAAGAAGTAAGTGGGAGGAAAGTAGAACTCGATGAAGTACTACCTCTTGAACTGGAAAGTAGTGCCGCTCAGGAAAATGTTCCTGTGGTGCCTACACCGACTGGAGAGGAAGTTAATGATGATGATCAAGGTACTTCGGATCAAGTTTCTACTGAACTTCGTAGGTCTACAAGGACACGTTCCACGCCAGAGTGGTATGGCAACCCTGTCCTGGAAATCATGTTGTTAGACAACGGTGAACCTTCGAACTATGAAGAAGCGATGGCGGGCCCAAATTCCAACAAATGGCTTGAAGCCATGCAATCCGAGATAGAATCCATGTATGAAAACAAAGTATGGACTTTGACAGACTTGCCCGATGATCGGCAAGCGATAGAAAACAAATGGATCTTTAAGAAGAAGACGGACGCGGATGGTAATGTTACCATCTATAAAGCTCGACTTGTCGCTAAGGGTTATCGGCAAGTTCAAGGGGTTGACTACGATGAGACTTTCTCTCCCGTAGCAAAGCTGAAGTCCGTCCGAATCATGTTAGCAATTGCCGCATACTATGATTATGAGATATGGCAGATGGACGTCAAAACCGCATTCCTTAACGGCTATCTTAAGGAAGAACTGTATATGATGCAGCCAGAAGGTTTTGTCGACCCTAAGAATGCTAACAAGGTATGCAAGCTCCAGCGATCCATTTATGGACTGGTGTAAGCATCTCGGAGTTGGAACATTCGCTTTGATGAGATGATCAAAGTGTTTTGGTTTATGCAGACTTATGGAGAAGCCTGCGTTTACAATAAAGTGAGTGGGAGCTCTGTAGCATTTCTCATATTATATGTAGATGACATAATTTTGATGGGAAATGATATAGAACTTTTGGACAGCATTAAGGCCTACTTGAATAAGTGTTTTTCAATGAAGGACCTGGGAGAAGCTGCTTACATATTAGGCATCAAGATCTATAGGGATAGATCAAGACGCCTCATAGGTCTTTCACAAAGCACATACCTTCATAAGATATTGAAGAAGTTCAATATGGATCAGTCCAAGAAAGGGTTCTTGCCTGTATTGCAAGGTGTGAGATTGAGCTCGGCTCAATGCCCGACCACGGCAGAAGATAAAGAAGAGATGAGTGTCATCCCCTATGCCTCAACCATAGGATCTATTATGTATGCCATGCTGTGTACCAGACCTGATGTAAACCTTGCCGTAAGTTTGGTAGGAAATTACCAAAGTAATCCCGGCAAGGAACACTGGACAGCGGTCAAGAATATCCTGAAGTACCTAAAAGGACAAAGGACATGTTTCTCGTTTATGGAGGTGACGAAGAGCTCGTCGTAAAGGGTTACGTCGACGCTAGCTTCGACACAGATCTGGATGACTCTAAGTCACAAACCGGATACGTGTATATGTTGAATCGTGGAGCAGTAAGCTGGTGCAGTTGCAAGCAGAGCGTCGTGGTGGGATCTACATGTGAAGCGGAGTACATGGCAGCCTCGGAGGCAGCACATGAAGCAATATGGATGAAGGAGTTCATCACCGACCTAGGAGTCATACCCAATGCGTCGGGGCCAATCACTCTCTTCTGTGACAACACTGGAGCTATTGCCCTTGCCAAGGAGCCCAGGTTTCACAAGAAGACCAGGCACATCAAGTGTCGTTTCAACTCCATCCGTGAAAATGTTCAAGATGGAGACATAGATATTTGCAAAGTACATACGGATCTGAATGTTGCAGATCCGTTGACTAAACCTCTTCCGCGAGCAAAACATGATCAACACCAGAACTCTATGGGTGTTCGATTCATCACAATGTAACTAGATTATTGACTCTAGTGCAAGTGGGAGACTGTTGGAAATATGCCCTAGAGGCAATAATAAAAGGATTATTATTATATTTCCTTGTTCATGATAATTGTCTTTTATTCATGCTATAATTGTATTATCCGGAAATCGTAATACACGTGTGAATACATAGACCACAATATGTCCCTAGTGAGCCTCTAGTTGACTAGCTCGTTGATCAACAGATAGTCATGGTTTCCTGACTATGGACATTGGATGTCATTGATAACGAGGTCACATCATTAGGAGAATGATGTGATGGACAAGACCCAATCCTAAGCATAGCACAAGATCGTGTAGTTCGTTTGCTAGAGCTTTTCCAATGTCAAGTATCTTTTCCTTAGACCATGAGATCATGTAACTCCCGGACACCATAGGAGTGCTTTGGGTGTACCAAACGTCACAACGTAACTGGGTGACTATAAAGGTATACTACGGGTATCTCCGAAAGTGTCTGTTGGGTTGACACGGATCGAGACTGGGATTTGTCACTCCGTATGACCGAGAGGTATCTCTGGGCCCACTCGGTAATGCATCATCATAATGAGCTCAAAGTGACCAAGTGTCTGGTCATGGGATCATGCATTACGGTACGAGTAAAGTGACTTACCGGTAACGAGATTGAAAGAGGTATTGGGATACCGACGATCGAATCTCGGGCAAGTAACATACCGATTGACAAAGGGAATTGTATACGGGGTTGCTTGAATCCTCCACATCGTGGTTCAGCCGATGAGATCATCGAGGAGCATGTGGGAGCCAACATGGGTATCCAGATCCCGTTGTTGGTTATTGACCGGAGAGCCGTCTCGGTCATGTCTACGTGTCTCCCGAACCCATAGGGTCTACACACTTAAGGTTCGGTGAAGCTAGGGTTGTAGAGATATTTTTATGCAGCAAACTGAAAGTTGTTCGGAGTCCCAGATGAGATCCCGGACGTCACGAGGAGTTCCGGAATGGTCCGGAGGTAAAGAATTATATATGGGAAGTCGAGTTTTCGGCCATCGGGAAAGTTTCGGGGGTCACCAGTATTGTACCGGGACCATCGGAAGGGTCCCGGGGGTCCACCGGGTGGGGCCACCTATCCCGGAGGGCCCCATGGGCTGAAGTGGGAGGGGAACCGGCCCCTGGTGGGCTGGTGCGCCTCCCCTTGGCCCCCCCTGCGCCTAGGGTTGGGAACCCTAGGGGAGGGGGCGCCTCCACTTGCCTTGGGGGGGCAAGGCACCCCCTTGGCCGCCGCCCCCCTAGGAGATCCCATCTCCTAGGGCTGGCGCGCCCTTGTGGTCCCTATATAAAGAGGGGGGGAGGGAGGGCAGCCACACCCTTGCACTTGGCGCCTCCCTTCCCCATTGCTACACCTCTCCCTCTCGCAGACTGTCAGGACCCCGACTCGATGTCACATCGATCTAGCCGGTAACACCTCATATCACTTTGCGGCCTCACGCACGGTATACCCACGGGTGTCGCCTTACCTTTGCCCGGGACCGTTTGCGCCTTTTGGCTCACGTATATGATAGTGTCGCTAGCATCCATATGATAAGGAGCCCGGGCTGACATGACTAGTCGTAAACCCAAAGTGGCACAGACTTACAGGGACAGGCATTCATGACCCAGCTTCGAACGTGTCGGTCATCAGCAAGTGGGTCCGGGCTGTAGCACTGGGCTAGCAGGACTCCGGTAAACCGGGCTGTAGCGGGCTAACAGGACCCCGGTACTCAAAGCGTGACATTTCCCCGAAGGGACAGACACAGGAACGAAGAAGGACACATGCCGGCCAGCCTAAGTGTTCCAGAGCAGTAGCAAGCTACCATGGCTCAGCGGTAACACTAGGAGACATTTCCCGGTAAGAGAGGCTACTAAAGATAAACAACTAGATAGTCAGATCCCACACATACCAAGCATTTCAATAACATACACACAATATGCTCGATATGTGCAATACAACATGGCATCACAAAATGACTCTACGACTCAAGTAGTTTATTCAATAGGCTCCGAGGAGCGAGACATTACAGACATGGGTCTCATGACCCAACAATCAGAGCATACAAATCAAGCACAAGCGGAAGCTATCATGTCTGAGTACAGACATCTATAAATGAAAAAGGCTGAGAAGCCTGACTATCTACCAAATCCTGCCGAGGCACAAGATCGTAGCTGAGGTAACAAGCTAAACGTCGAAGACCACGCGGAAATACTAGTGAGACTGAAGTCTCTCTGCAAAAACATAAAATAGGCAAACGTGAGTACAAATGTACCCAGCAAGACTTACATCAGAACTAACTACATATGCATCATTATCAACAAAGGGGATGGTGGGGTTTAACTGCAGCAAGCCAGCTTTGACTCGGTGGCTATCCTGAACTACGACTGCAAGTAACTCTTTTGAGGTGGCGCACACGAGTCCACATATTCACCATATCAATACACCACTATGGATCCGCTCCCGTCTCCCTACGAGAACGCCATCCATAGCACTCACGCTTATCTTGCGTGTTTTAGAGTATCCACTTTCACTTGTCTATGAACTGTACAAGGGGTCCAAGTTTCCATATCCGAGGAATCCGGCTATTCGAATAGATGATGTTAACCCTGCAGGGGTGTACTTCTTCACACACGCTTTCGCCACTTATCGCCCTGTACACGTCATGTACCTCGGCAACCTTCAAGCGGAAGCCGGGCGAGGGAGTCGGCCACGACCTGACTAACCGAACAAGTCCCTAGTCCAGGTTTATCGCCTATTCGGGTTCCATCCGCAAGGAGATCCGGCCGGGGTGTCGCTTACGGCCCCAAACGATGTGTGCAGGGTTCCCAAGCCCACCAACCGGGTGCCACTTGGTACACCGGGCCACTGTGCCTAGTCTGTCCCAAGCCCACCTGTACCGGGTACCACTTGGTAGACTACTAACACTACCTACAAACACCAGAAACTAGTTGCAACTCCTGGACAGAGATCATGTTGATTAATAAGTCGAGAGAGCTTGGAGCGCCCGGAGCCCAATGTGTGGTAGTAACTGATCATGGATCACAAACACAGAACTCAGTTCCTGAGGACGGCTGCAATGAGACAACCCACCATGTACTCCTACATGGCCTCTCACCGCTACCTTTACCAAATCGTGTTCACACACTTAGCTCACACACAGTAGGACATGTTCACACGCCTCTGATTCATCCCCGATGAATCAGACCTGACTCAACTCTAAGCAGTAGCAGGCATGACAAACAAGCATGAATGGGTAGGCACAACAGGGCTCAAACAACTCCTACTCATGCTAGTGGGTTTCATCTATTTACTGTGGCAATGACAGGTCATGCAAAGGATAAAGGGTTCAGCTACCGCAGCAAGTATCAAATATGTCGTTGTTGTCCTAATGCAGTAAAAGAGAGCAGGAGCGAGAGAGTGGGATTTTATCGGAATGAACAAGGGGTTTTTGCTTGCCTGGCACTTCTGAAGATAACATTGAGTCTTCATCAGTGTCAACGATCACATCATCGGTATCACGTCTATCGAGAGGGGACAAATACCGGCAGCACAGAAGGGAACACAATCAATGCAATGCACAATATGATGCATGATCATGACATGGCAAAATGAATGTGTTTTGAGCCAATGCAACTAGCAACAGATTAAATGAAGTTGGTTTGAATACAAGATTCAAATTCAAACTCCATATGTGATTATTTAAATGCCCTTTATTTGTTTTGTGCTAAACAGCATCTATAAGTTGTTCTAACATGCATGGAAATGGTACAGATGGATTCCTTGAATTTTTCTGATAATTTTTCATATACAAATTATTTAATTTGGAGTTACGGTTGAATTTCTATGATTTATTGAAGTTTTAGCTATTTTCTGGAATTTCCTGAATATAATAAAATAAACTAAATTCCAGAAAATGAATATTGCGTCAGCATGACGTTGGCATGACGTCACCAGGTCAACGGGCGCCGTCCAGGTCAAACCTGACGTGTGGGGTCCACACGTCAGTGACACAGGAGCTAATCCCGGTCAAACCCAGCGCTGACTGGGGTTTGACCAGGGGTGGGGCCCACTGTCAGTGGCTGTGGGGGTGTTTAGTGTGGTCATTAGTGCTAATTAGGCGTGCCACATCGGCAGTCGCCGGAGTTTCGCCGGCGGCGACCATTCCGCACGGCGGGGGAACGCCGGACTTGCGCTAGGGGCATCGGATCGACGCGCCAAGGGCACCAGGAGGTAGCCCGCGCCCGTGCGCATCTAGGGGGACCAACGGGAGGTGCGGGGGTGGCCGGGGTTCGCCGGAATGGAGCCCGAGGCGGCGGCCGGAGCTCGGGGTTTCGCGGGACCGGCGCTGCAGTGCACGGGAGGACGAATGGTTAAGTGCTTTGGGTTCCTGAGGTTGCGATGAGCACGCGGGTGGGCTCAGGAGCGAGCTGCGGTGGCTGTGGCCACGGCCACGCCATGGCCGGCGGCGAGGAGCAATCGGCTCCGGTGAAAAGGCGGCTAGGGTACGGGAACGAGTGCGAGGAGGAGGGGGAATGGAAGAGTAGCTCACAGGGGTTGCGACGGTGGCCTCGGGGAGCTCGGGGAGGCACCGGAGCCGACGAATTTGACGAAGATGGCCGGCGGTCCCGAGGTTGAAGAAGACGGCGGTGGCGACGTTGCAGGGGCTCCCGCGGTGCGCTTCTCGGCGAGGAGGAAGAGGTGGTCGAGGCGGATCTCCTGGGTACTTCGGGTGGCAGTGAGGAGCACGGTGGCTACGGCGAACGACGTCGGCGACGACGAGCTCCGCTCGGGCGCGTGCAGGGAGGAAAGCAGAGGAGGGAACGGGGTCCAGGGGAAGAGAGGGGAGGTGCAGGGGGCGAGGGGAAGTGCGTGGCGTGAGGGGGAGGCTCGGGAACGCCTCGGTGGAAGCAGGAGGTGGCCGAGGCGGCATCGGCGCTCGCCACCGAGCTGCTTCGGTGCGAGGGGAGGAAGATGACAAGGGGGAGGAGGTGGGCTGGGCCGCCAGGTGGGGGAGCTGGGCCGGCTACAGGTAAGTGGCCCAGGTACGGGTCTTTCTCTCTCTCTTTTATAATTCTGTTCTGTTTTATCTTTTCTATTTTCTGCAATTTGTTTTTGATTTGATTTAAAATATCAAACCATTTTATAAAATCCTGGAAACAGTTATGGGTGTTTTCTGAATTATTTCAGTGACCCCTAACAATTTTCCAGCATTTATTTGAACATTTAAATTATTTATAGTATTTAAATGCCCAAAGTCAAATACAATATGGTTTAATTCAGTGACCAAATATGCCCTGCAAAAATATAAACCATTTTTGGTAGATGCTTCCACCTCAAACCAGAAATGTTGAACATTTTTAGAGGACATTTTGAGTTCAATGAAAAAGGTTTTATTTTGACCCTAGTTGAATTCATTTGGTGTTAGGGCTTAGTCAATCCCCATCTCAGGTTTAAATGAAATTTAAACATGATGTAACACTCTAATGCATGCACTAGGCATTGTCAGAACTAGGGATGTGACAACTCACCCCCACTAAACAAGAATCTCGTCTCGAGATTCAAGCGTAGGGTAAGGTGAAAGGTAAACGCAACTAGTATAATCTTCACGATCCAGGGTGCACTTCAGTTGAACGTTGATTCATTCACCATTATTATCTTGAAGTCTTGCTCTGAGAAATCCTGCCAACATGACCTGGAGAGAAGAAGGAGACTCTAGAAGGGTCGATCTTCTCGAAGATCGAACAACTCACGGAATAGGACATAGGATCATCTCTCGGGCTGAGAGACGAAGCATACCTCTAGAGGGATGGAGGAAACGGATGACGAAGGTTCACTAGGTGGACAATAATTCCACACTTAAGAAGGTGGTAAACGATCGTCAACGTAGCGAGGAGTTAAGTTGCCATGATACCACAATGATGCACCTTAGGGAAGGTGACTCGAAGATATATCCCCTTAAGTGGCAAAAAGAATTACCTTTGATATAGAGATCATTGAGACTCTCTATATCAGCCTAAGGTAAATCACGGCAATCGATTGGCGGGGGTCGGTAGAATGGCATACTCGGACTTGGATGATGTGGATTACCTTGTTGAAGACAACGTAATGGATGAGTTTCCTTATCACCGGAGATGGAAGAGACCCATGGTAGAAAGGCACATTGGCGGTGCAAGCTGGGAACAAAATGCAAATGCTGGGAATGATTCTAGTAACCGGGGAAGAACCCAACAATAGAGAGTGAATTCACTGTTTGAAAAGGTCATAGCATTAACGAGGGAACTGAGAGCAGACCTAGCTAGTGCCGATGATAACACGTAGCGCTTGTGCATGCTCTCAAGAACTTGAGCATTTCCACAATCATCAAGATTCCACCAATATCCGTGTCAAGGATTCTGGCAACACAACTTGCTACCATGATGAATGGTGATGGAGGATGCAGATGCAAAGGAAGATAACACCTTCTCAGATTTCACCCTTGACGGGGCCAAGGAAATAAAATCTGGATGATCGACCGAGAGACATTTAGCACTCCGCTTCTAATGTTCTCCTTGATGTGCTAGCGTATCCCATTCATTGAAATGGTTTGGTATCTAGAACATCAAGTAAAGGTCGGACTTCGGGAACACAAAAATCCATAGGGGCAACTAGGGAGTAAATCCTACGAAATCCCTATGGGGAGGTGGCCAACTTCATCAATCAAGATATTATAATAACAGGTCTTCCGGCTGGGTGTGTTGGCCACGACATCCACTTTACCGGTTATCGCGCGACCAATATTATAATTCTTGGGAAATATTCCAACCATCATATCTGCCTGAGATTCAGATCTGGTTGGTGTCAGGATATTCCAGACTCATCGAGTCTAGGAAGAAAAACGGAAGTTTGCAACACAAATCGACGAGATGACGTTGCGGGATTCTCGGGAGATGAACTACGATAGCAAGCTCCAAAACATGAGCTGGTTCTGCTACAAACATGTGAACACGCTGCCTCAGACAAACATGATCACAAGGTAGTCTTACAATAAAACACTACCGAGTTCTGGTTAGGAACCATCAGCGAGGATATCGAAGTTCTTTCATAAGTCCGGATTAGCTCTTATGAAGATACTCCTTCTCCTTGAACAAATCAGTCAGTGGCTTGGTGTGCTAGCATATACATATGGAATGAAGATGATCAGTCTAACAGACCACAGAATTCTTCGCACGTGCATGACCGACTTGGGATGATTCAAAAGGAGCAAAAACAAACTTTCTCGAATTCACGACGGCAGCTTACATCAAAATGCACGTGAATCAAAGGAAGTCACTCCTTTCGTCAAACAAGTACTTCATGAGCTAGCATGAAGAAAATGCTTTCAAAAGTTTCCAACACTAACTTAATGTTCAACAACATCATGGAGGAGATAAGGATGTTGTCAATGGACTCAACAACAACTCATCGGAATTTCCATATCACTGGACTTCCACCATCGTGTGAACACGGTGATAGCATTGGTCAGACCCAAAAAATATAATGATGTATGCTCGAGGGATCAACCACGAGGAAGACAACATTACGAACATCGTTGGTTCTGACTTGATTTGACGATAGCCCACACTCAAATCAAAGGATTGATAAGACGATAGGTCCAGCAACTGATCACAGGGACCAATCGATGAAGATATCATCTTTCTTCAACACACCCTACACAAGAATATCCCTTTGGAACGAACTAAGTCAGGCAAGCTTTTATCTTCCAACCCTCCAAGTTGTCGTTTAGCTTAACCAACTAGCTCAGGGATATCTAACACCGATTCTTGGAGAGAAGGTGGTTCACAAGAAACCAACTTGATCACGAGCTCAACATAGCGGTCAGGTGACAACCTGGTAATACTTCCGAGAAGATCTTCGGAAATCACGAACCACCGATATGTTACTAAGCTCGAGAACAATCTTGCTTTTCAGGGCAAGATGATATGATCAAATGAGCAAGGACTTGACAAAATCCTAACTCATCAATCAAAGAGTGCACCAGGAAATAAGGACTAGGTAGCACGATCAATCTTAGAATGGTGATTCAATAACCAACATACTAAGAATAAGATTATTGTCCATTAACTACCAAGCAATGGGGTTGCTAGGAGTATTGAGTTCACACATCATGATTCACTTGTCGGCACTCCGGCTGCAACAACACGGAACCGAGGAATGAAAAAGGATGGCGAGAAGTATCACTATGTCAAGAATTCACAAAAGGTGGTGCAATTCTCATGAAATTCCTGTCATAAAGAAGGTAATACTTCAGGGTAGAGCAGACCAGAAGCTGGATTGTAACTTGATCTGCGGAACACAACTACTTTGACCCAAGCCTAAATATGGATGAGGTACTGGAGTTTGTTTCTCCTATTCATTCTGAAATAGAATGGCTTGGCGGACCACAAGGGTAATAGGCATCGACGAACGAATGCACGCATACTCTTGACTATCAATTGATAGACGAGGGTCAGAAGACAACTAAAGAGGGACAACTCAAAGGACATATGATTTTCTGAGTTGTGGATGCATGGTTTAGCATGTCGAACGAATTCCACATATTTCTTCCGGATAACCCATGCAGAAAGGTAGAACTGGCAGAGTCACAATATAGAATCGAGAACCCATCGAGAGCACTCTGATTGTGATCTTTCGATCAGCGAGGAACATCTGCCATAAGCGGTTCATAGTATTTGGAAGAAAGGAATACCACGAACATCGAGGACTAATGCAAAGGTTACTAATAACTTAAAGGAACGAGCAAAACTATCAACATGAAGCAAGTAGGGTGAATCTCGGGTTCAAAACCCAGGGATAGAATACCTACTACTAAATGGCATCACGCGATGCTTTCGATAATGACGGCCAGAGTCATCACACTGGAACATAAATCATGGCTAGACTACTAGATGATCCCCTGAGACACCTAGGGTCATAATAGTAACTCCAACATAATGTCAAGGCAATAGAATACCTCAACTCAACAATTAGTGTGATTGAGCTGGCATAAAGGAACATCGAAACCAGAGGGAAAGGATTTTGTAAATGCATCAGACTATTTAGAAACCTGGAATGACTCGGACAGCATAACGGCTGTAAATGCTCAGAAAAGATTTGAGACATTCACAAAAATGGTGGCATAACCACTCAGAAGCACAATATCAAGGTTTCGAGATCAACAATTAACATACGGAAGTAGTAGGAACTGAACTGAGACTTAAATCCAACAATCTTATAAGTCCACTGATTAGTAACACGTGATCCTAATAGAAAGAAAAGATAGCCTAGTTCTTAATCCCCGCAGGAAAGATAAGATGACTCGGATCAGAAGGCATAAGGTATAAGGAGTAAAAAGAGCCTTACGTTCCATCCCACAATCAATTCCCTTATATAACTAAAGAATTTCTAGACTCAACTTCGACCAGTTTGGCTTGGTAATCCTACAGGCAGTCAAGCTCTGATACCAACGCTGTCAGGACCCCGACTCGATGTCACATCGATCTAGCCGGTAACACCTCATATCACTTTGCGGCCTCACGCACGGTATCCCCACGGGTGTCGCCTTACCTTTGCCCGGGACCGTTTGCGCCTTTTGGCTCACGTATATGATAGTGTCGCTAGCATCCATATGATAAGGAGCCCGGGCTGACATGACTAGTCGTAAACCCAAAGTGGCACAGACTTACAGGGACAGGCATTCATGACCCAGCTTCGAACGTGTCGGTCATCAGCAAGTGGGTCCGGGCTGTAGCACTGGGCTAGCAGGACTCCGGTAAACCGGGCTGTAGCGGGCTAACAGGACTCCGGTACTCAAAGCGTGACATTTCCCCGAAGGGACAGACACAGGAACGAAGAAGGACACATGCCAGCCAGCCTAAGTGTTCCAGAGCAGTAGCAAGCTACCATGGCTCAGCGGTAACACTAGGAGACATTTCCCGGTAAGAGAGGCTACTAAAGATAAACAACTAGATAGTCAGATCCCACACATACCAAGCATTTCAATAACATACACACAATATGCTCGATATGTGCAATACAACATGGCATCACAAAATGACTCTATGACTCAAGTAGTTTATTCAATAGGCTCCGAGGAGCGAGACATTACAAACATGGGTCTCATGACCCAACAATCAGAGCATACAAGTCAAGGCACAAGCGGAAGCTATCATGTCTGAGTACAGACATCTATAAATGAAAAAGGCTGAGAAGCCTGACTATCTACCAGATCCTGCCGAGGGCACAAGATCGTAGCTGAGGTATCAAGCTAAACGTCGAAGTCCAAGCGGAACTACTAGTGAGACTGAAGTCTCTCTACAAAAACATAAAATAGGAAAACGTGAGTACAAATGTACCCAGCAAGACTTACATCAGATCTATCTACACATGCATCATTATCAACAAGGGGGGGTGGTGGAGTTTAACTGCAGCAAGCCAGCTTTGACTCGGTGGCTAACCTGAACTACGACTGCAAGTAACTCTTTTGAGGTGGCGCACACGAGTCCACATATTCACCATATCAATACACCACTATGGATCCGCTCCCGTCTCCCTACGAGAACGCCATCCATAGCACTCACGCTTATCTTGCGTGTTTTAGAGTATCCACTTTCACTTGTCTATGAACTGTACAAGGGGTCCAAGTTTCCATATCCGAGGAATCCGGCTATTCAAATAGATGATGTTAACCCTGCAGGGGTGTACTTCTTCACACACGCTTTCGCCACTTATCGCCCTGTACACGTCATGTACCTCGGCAACCTTCAAGCGGAAGCCGGGCGAGGGAGTCGGCCACGACCTGACTAACCGAACAAGTCCCTAGTCCAGGTTTATCGCCTATTCGGGTTCCATCCGCAAGGAGATCCGGCCGAGGTGTCGCTTACGGCCCCAAACGATGTGTGCAGGGTTCCCAAGCCCACCAACCGGGTGCCACTTGGTACACCGGGCCACTGTGCCTAGTCTGTCCCAAGCCCACCTGTACCGGGTGCCACTTGGTAGACTACTAACACTACCTACAAACACCAGAAACTAGTTGCAACTCCTGGACAGAGATCATGTTGATTAATAAGTCGAGAGAGCTTGGAGCGCCCGGAGCCCAATGTGTGGTAGTAACTGATCATGGATCACAAACACAGAACTCAGTTCCTAAGGACGGCTGCAATGAGACAACCCACCATGTACTCCTACATGGCCTCTCACCGCTACCTTTACCAAATCGTGTTCACACACTTAGCTCACACACAGTAGGACATGTTCACACGCCTCTGATTCATCCCCGATGAATCAGACCTGACTCAACTCTAAGCAGTAGCAGGCATGACAAACAAGCATGAATGGGTAGGCACAACAGGGCTCAAACAACTCCTACTCATGCTAGTGGGTTTCATCTATTTACTGTGGCAATGACAGGTCATGCAAAGGATAAAGGGTTCAGCTACCGCAGCAAGTATCAAATATGTCGTTGTTGTCCTAATGCAGTAAAAGAGAGCAGGAGCGAGAGAGTGGGATTTTATCGGAAGGAACAAGGGGGTTTTGCTTGCCTGGCACTTCTGAAGATAACATTGAGTCTTCATCAGTGTCAACGATCACATCATCGGTATCACGTCTATCGAGAGGGAACAAATACCGGCAGCACAGAAGGGAACACAATCAATGCAATGCACAATATGATGCATGATCATGACATGGCAAAATGAATGTGTTTTGAGCCAATGCAACTAGCAACAGATTAAATGAAGTTGGTTTGAATACAAGATTCAAATTCAAACTCCATATGTGATTATTTAAATGCCCTTTATTTGTTTTGTGCTAAACAGCATCTATAAGTTGTTCTAACATGCATGGAAATGGTACAGATGGATTCCTTGAATTTTTCTGATAATTTTTCATATACAAATTATTTAATTTGGAGTTACGGTTGAATTTCTATGATTTATTGAAGTTTTAGCTATTTTCTGGAATTTCCTGAATATAATAAAATAAACTAAATTCCAGAAAATGAATATTGCGTCAGCATGACGTTGGCATGACGTCAGCAGGTCAACGGGCGCCGTCCAGGTCAAACCTGACGTGTGGGGTCCACACGTCAGTGACACAGGAGCTAATCCCGGTCAAACCCAGCGCTGACTGGGGTTTGACCAGGGGTGGGGCCCACTGTCAGTGGCTGTGGGGGTGTTTAGTGTGGTCATTAGTGCTAATTAGGCGTGCCACATCGGCAGTCGCCGGAGTTTCGCCGGCGGCGACCATTCCGCACGGCGGGGGAACGCCGGACTTGCGCTAGGGGCATCGGATCGACGCGCCAAGGGCACCAGGAGGTAGCCCGCGCCCGTGCGCATCTAGGGGGACCAACGGGAGGTGCGGGGGTGGCCGGGGTTCGCCGGAATGGAGCCCGAGGCGGCGGCCGGAGCTCGGGGTTTCGCGGGACCGGCGCTGCAGTGCACGGGAGGACGAATGGTTAAGTGCTTTGGGTTCCTGAGGTTGCGATGAGCACGCGGGTGGGCTCAGGAGCGAGCTGCGGTGGCTGTGGCCACGGCCACGCCATGGCCGGCGGCGAGGAGCAATCGGCTCCGGTGAAAAGGCGGCTAGGGTACGGGAACGAGTGCGAGGAGGAGGGGGAATGGAAGAGTAGCTCACAGGGGTTGCGACGGTGGCCTCGGGGAGCTCGGGGAGGCACCGGAGCCGACGAATTTGACGAAGATGGCCGGCGGTCCCGAGGTTGAAGAAGACGGCGGTGGCGACGTTGCAGGGGCTCCCGCGGTGCGCTTCTCGGCGAGGAGGAAGAGGTGGTCGAGGCGGATCTCCTGGGTACTTCGGGTGGCAGTGAGGAGCACGGTGGCTACGGCGAACGACGTCGGCGACGACGAGCTCCGCTCGGGCGCGTGCAGGGAGGAAAGCAGAGGAGGGAACGGGGTCCAGGGGAAGAGAGGGGAGGTGCAGGGGGCGAGGGGAAGTGCGTGGCGTGAGGGGGAGGCTCGGGAACGCCTCGGTGGAAGCAGGAGGTGGCCGAGGCGGCATCGGCGCTTGCCACCGAGCTGCTTCGGTGCGAGGGGAGGAAGATGACAAGGGGGAGGAGGTGGGCTGGGCCGCCAGGTGGGGGAGCTGGGCCGGCTACAGGTAAGTGGCCCAGGTACGGGTCTTTCTCTCTCTCTTTTATAATTCTGTTCTGTTTTATCTTTTCTATTTTCTGCAATTTGTTTTTGATTTGATTTAAAATATCAAACCATTTTATAAAATCCTGGAAACAGTTATGGGTGTTTTCTGAATTATTTCGGTGACCCCTAACAATTTTCCAACATTTATTTGAACATTTAAATTATTTATAGTATTTAAATGCCCAAAGTCAAATACAATATGGTTTAATTCAGTGACCAAATATGCCCTGCAAAAATATAAACCATTTTTGGTAGATGCTTCCACCTCAAACCAGAAATGTTGAACATTTTTAGAGGACATTTTGAGTTCAATGAAAAAGGTTTTATTTTGACCCTAGTTGAATTCATTTGGTGTTAGGGCTTAGTCAATCCCCATCTCAGGTTTAAATGAAATTTAAACATGATGTAACACTCTAATGCATGCACTAGGCATTGTCAGAACTAGGGATGTGACACAGAAGCTTGGCGAAGCCATGCCGGGATCCCTGCTGCATCCATCACCACGCCGTCGTGCTGCTGGATCTTCATCAACGTCTCCTTCCCCCTTGCTGGATCAAGAAGGAGGAGACGTCACGCTGACCGTACGTGTGTTGAACGCGGAGGTGCCGTCCGTTCGTCGCTAGGATCTCCGGTGATTTGGATCATGACGAGTACGACTCCCTCAACCCCGTTCTCTTGAACGCTTCCGCTCGATCTACAAGGGTATGTAGATGCACTCCTCTCTCTCGTTGCTAGATGAACTCATAGATTGATCTTGGTGAAACCGTAGGAAATTTTTTGTTTTCTGCAATGTTCCCCAACACTTAGATTCAAAGTATGCTCCTTTGGATCAACTTTGGAGCGCTGTAGATGAGTATGCGGACTTGGCGAAAAGTACGGCTGATGCGACCAAGTTATTCAAATATCATAAAGATAATGAAATGGAAAGGCTATTCTGGTCGTAATTTAGCGCTCAAATGCGCTCATTGCCATTGAGTGAGAAGATGGCCGCTATAGCCGAGCTCCATAGGTTGTCCGGTCTTGCAATGAGGTCTGTAATAGACCATCTATGGCCGAAGGGACCGAGGACAGACATTTACTTTGGTTTAGTGCAGCAACTATTTGGTGCCAGATCGCGAATCGATGCCGTGAAGAGGTCGGCGTGCATAGAGGGTGCGCGGATGGCTCTTGCCCGTGTTAAGACATATTGGGCAGATATGGAGGCCACCAGCATTGCAACCCAGGGCCCGGCAGGAAGC
This sequence comes from Triticum dicoccoides, assembly GCF_002162155.2. Classification (NCBI taxonomy): domain Eukaryota; kingdom Viridiplantae; phylum Streptophyta; class Magnoliopsida; order Poales; family Poaceae; genus Triticum; species Triticum dicoccoides. The sequence continues at coordinate 544,376,235 of NC_041383.1, forward strand.
CAAGACCTAGCCGAGCATTATTTTGAGCAGGTCACAGAAGGTGCCCATAGGATAGAGGCTCAGTGCTCGAAGAATGTCATGTTCGAGTGACAAATCGATTAATTGTAAACAATTATGTGTGAAATATAGAGGTTGTGTTTATACTTTTGCCTGAAAGTGTTATAATACCTCCCGTCCGTCCGTTTATGTATTCATATAACTTGAAAGTTAGCAGTCGTTGGCTTTAGCCCCCACACATATAATGCGGGGGTGTTAGAAAAATATATGCTTCATCACACTTGATCCAACGTCTTGGTCCATTAAGGAGGTGATCCCACGTCGAACCAGGCAACCGGACTATATAGCTGTAACACTTTCACTTAGCCATGGGATTTCAATGGTGGGGCTACTAAGTAGCCCCTAGTACATCTGCGTGCATCCGTATAGGGACGCGTATATACATGACCGGGAAACGGTCCTTCATTTATGTGGAGGAATCCTAAAGATTCCGATGAGTCTTCGAGTGGTTGACCAGTCTCTCACTGTATCATGACAGTCAGTTTTCGGCTTTCTCTACTAAGGTGCTCATCTGGAATAATAAGGGCACAATCGCAGTAGTTATCCTTTGGTCGCCTTAGCCGATAGAATGGAACGTAAGGCAACAAACCCAGGAGCCGGGCAAACCCATCATTTGACCAAAGACATGATTCGGAGCTGATGCATATAAGGCCAAACTCGCGACGCCGAACACTCCCGGAGGTATTTGGAATTTATAACATATACGGGGCTGAGCAATGCCCTTGATTATGAACCATGTATTTCCAGGTACGTGCATTGATCTGTCGTGGCAAAATGCCTATAACGCCAGTATCCGCTGTGTGTGTATTGAATACCCACGGGATGTCAAGCAACAAAAGACAGTAAAGAAGGTTTACACAGGGGATTAATCTAAAGAGAAACCTTTGAGTGGGGCCCTGCTGCACGTCTGCACCTTTGTCTCTGTTGTTCCGTATCCTGGAAGGGTGTCACACGAATAGTGTCTGTAAAAACGAGAACTCATAAAAAGGAGTAAGCATGCGAGAGGTTAGTTATTCTCGATGGATGTTAGAAATACGAGATATTTTCCTATTAATGTGGTGAGCCGAATTGTGGGGTTTATTACATATTTGCAGCCCCTGGTATCATTTATGGGGATACATGTATAGCACCCAGCTCAGGTTTATCCGGGCTGTTGTTGACGCTAGTGCACTGGACTCGTCTAACCGTGTTCGTGGTCTTGACGACCGATCATGCGTTCTGGTGGGAGAGGCCGCTTAATGTCCGGCTACAAGAGCCGCCGCATACTGCTCTGTGTTTTCGCTAACGGTTATGATGTCACATGGACTGGGCCTCTTAAGTTTAAGGCAGGTGTAGTTCGGTATTGCATTAAAGCAAGCGAATACCGTTCTTCTGAGTAATGCATGATAACCGATGCTGAAGGGAGCGATGTCGAAGAGTAGTTCCTCGCTTCTAAAGTTGTCGGGAGAACCGAACGTCACCTCTAATACGAGGGAGCCCCAACAGTGGGTCTCAACGCCTGGTATCACCCCGTTAAAGGTGGTGCTACTTTGGCTTATTCTGGATGGGTCTATCCCCATCTTGCGGATGGTGTCCTGATATATCAGATTAAGACTACTGCCGCTGTCCATTAGGACTCGAGTGAGATGGTATCCATAAATTATTGGGTCGAGCACCAAGGCAACCGATCCTTCGAGCCGGATACTGGCCGGGTGGTCCCTGTGATCAAAAGTGATCGGGCAGGCTGCCCAGGGGTTGAATTTGGGGGCAACAAACTCTGTGTGAGTTGCGTGGACCATGTTTACTGTTTTGACTTCTAGTGGGAATTTTTTCTATCCCCCCGTGTTCGGATGGTGAGGCTCATCCTCGTGTTTTCTTGGCGTTTCCCTTCCCTTGTGTTCGGTGTTTAACTTGCCAGCCTGCTTGAAGACCCAACATTCTCTGTGACTATGATTTGCAGGCTTTTCAGAGGTGCCATGGATTTGGCACAATCTGTCCAGGACTTTATTCAGGCCGGACGGTCCCTCTTTACTGCCCTTAAATGGATTCTTTCCTTGACCGGGTCAAGAGCCCCTGAATCCGGCATTGACCGCCGTGTTGTCCGGACTATCGTCATTGTTCCGACACTTGTGCTTAGTGCGCCGTGGCTTCCAGTTGCCATCTCGAATTTCGGATGTGCCTGGGTCACTGGTGCCTCTACGGGCCAACCAGCTGTCTTCGCCCGCGCAAAAGTGGGTCATAAGGCTTGTTAAGGCCGCCATCGTCCTTGGCTTTTCTTGGCCGAGGTGTCTGGCAAGCCACTTGTCCCGGATACTATGTTTGAAGGCCGCTAAGGCTTCGGCGTCCGGACAGTCAACAATCTGATTCTTCTTAGTGAGAAATTTGTTCCAAAGCTTACGGCCTGACTCTCCGGGCTATTGTATTATGTGACTTAAATCGTCTGCCTCCGGAGGTCGGACACAGGTCCCTTGAAAATTGGCCCTGAAAGCATCCTCAAGTTCCTCCCAACTTCCAATTGAGTTTTCGGGGAGGCTCTTCAGCCAATGCCGAGCTGGTCATTTCAACTTGAGGGGAAGGTATTTAATGGCGTGGAGGTCGTCTCCACGAGCCATGTGTATGTGAAGGATAAAATCTTCAATCCAGACCCCTGGGTCTGTCGTTCCGTCGTATGCCTCTATGTTCACGGGTTTGAATCCCTGTGGAAATTCATGATCCAGCACCTCATCGGTGAAGCATAGAGGGTGCACAGCCCCTCTGTATCTGGACATGTCGCGGCATGCTGTCGGCTGTTGTTGCGTCCGGTGTTGATTCCGAACTGGTATTCAATCAGTGTGATCGTTGTGGTGACCATAATCCCGCGTTGGAGCATGTCCTCTGGATCCGTAGATGGACCTGGCCGCACCGGCCTTTTTCGTAAATCGTGTGCGGTATCAGTGGTTGCTCTATCGCGGCCATGAAGTGGTTGGTCCGGCCGGATGGCCGTATTGTTCTTTGGCGGAATGGGCATTGTGGCCTCATCATCAAATTCAGGCAACGGCTTGCGTTTTGGGTAGCTCTTTGTGTGGCGATCGTCGCAATATTTTCCTTTAGTGTCTCGCACCTTATTCCATCTTCGGTTGAGCGTATCCTGCGTGGCTTTAAGCCTTTGCTTCTGCTTCTTTAGGCTCCTCGCCTTGGCCCTAAGCCTTCTGCGGAGGTTATCTTGTTCCAAGCATTTTTCCGGGATGATAAATGAATCGTCAACCAGACTATCCTCCCCTCCGTGGGCAGTTTGATGAGTTCAGCCCTAGGGATCGCTGTGATCTGGCGTTTGTTCGGCGTCGCCTTGCTCTTCTTGCTCCATTGCTGGGCTCATATTGTTGCCTTTGGAATCAACCGGAGTGTCATTTTGCCTTGCGCTGTTATTGCTATTTTTACTGTGACTGGACTTAGAGTGGCGCCTGCACCATCGTTTTTTTCTTTGCCCGGGGGGTTTACCCTCCGTCGTGTCCTTTTTGTCACCATTGTCTTCCTTAGGCGTTTCCACCATGTAGATGTCGTATGATGAAGTGGCGGTCCAGCGCCCCATGGGTGGTGGTTCCAGATCGTCCCCTGCGTCGGCGCCCATACCGTCAATATTGTCGGAGTCGAAATCAAGCATGTCTGTTAGGTCATCGATAGTGGCTATGAAGTGGGTGGTGGGTGGGAGGCGATTTTCTTCGTCATCCGTGTCCCACTTGGGTCGGACATAGTTCGGCCAAGAGTCTTCTGTCAAAGAGAGAGACTTTAATGAATTAAGTGCTTCGCCCAAGAGGGAGTGCTGAAACATATCCGCAGCGGTGAACTCCATTATTGGAGCCCAATTGGACTCGATGGGTCCGTGCGCGCGCGGTTCGGAACCCACATCCGGACACAAGTCCGGGGGTCCGATGACGTAGGTCTCCTTAACGGTGGAGTCTGTGCTCGGCTCTATCACCGAGGAGTATGTGGCCTCTGTGGCAGGGTCCATCCACCCATCCTCGATCGACGCGATCTACCCCAGATTTAGGTCCGGAGCGGCTGCAGGGGTGATATCTCGAATACTGTCCGATAGCAGATTTAAGTCATGCTCGTCGTGACTGTTCGATACTCCTGATGCAGGCCCGAATCCATCGAAGATCAAGTCTCCGTGGATATCGGCCGTGTGATTCAAGTTTCCGAACCTGACCTACTGGCCAGGGGCGTAGCTGTCGATCTTCTCCAGATGGTCAAACGAGTTGGCCCGTAGTGTGAAGCCACCGAACACGAAGATTTGTCCTTGGAAGAAAAGTCTCACCCTGGACGGTGTTGTTGAAGATTTGGGGAGCCATCGAGCCTTACAATGACGACACAGAGGAACTCTGAATGGAAGCACCAATGTCGGTGTCAAAACCGACAGATCTTGGGTAGGGGGTCCCGAACTGTGCGTCTAGGGCTAATGGTAATAGGAGACTGGGGACACGATGTTTTACCCAGGTTTGGGCTCTCTCGATGGAGGTAATACCCTACTTCCTGCTTGATTGATCTTGATGATATGAGTATTACAAGAGTTGATCTACCACGGGATCATAGAGGCTAAACCCTAGAAGCTAGCCTATGGTATGATTGTTGTCGTCCTACGGACTAAACCCTCCGGTTTATATAGATAGTAGAGGGGGCTAGGGTTACACAGAGTCGGTTACAGAGAAGGAGATCTACATTCGAACCGCCAAGCTTGCCTTCCACGCAAAGGAGAGTCCCATCCGGAAATGGGACGAAGTCTTCAATCTTGTATCTTCATAGTCCAACAATCCGGCCAAAGTACATAGTCTGTCTGGATACCCCCTTATCCAGGAATCCCTCACCTAGCCTTTCCTGCTCACCAATCGGCAAGACCCAAATTGATGTCCTCTTCGGAGACAAGAATCATTTCCGCCGTGAGCCAGTTTGGTTTGAAGTGGTGGACCTTGAGAGCCCCTACCATGCGCTGCTTGGCCGACCTGCCCTGGCCAAGTTCATGGCAGTCCCCCACTATGCTTACCTCAAGATGAAGATGTCGAGTACCAAGGGGATCCTGACTATAAGTTGGAGACTACAAGAAGTCGACCGCCTGCACCGCGAATAGCAGCCGGCTGGCTGAGTCCCTCGTGATTGCAGATGAGAAGCGGCTCCTTGACCGGGTGGTGGCGATGGCAGGCAAGAAGCCGGAAATGTCACCATCCCCAAGGAGTAGGAGGTTGAGGGCTCGTTCAAGCTGGCAAAGGAAATAGAGAAGATACCCTTGGACCCGGAGCACCCGGAGAGGCACGCTGTCGTAGGTGCAAACCTTGACAGCAAATAGGAAAGCGAGCTCGTCGATTTCCTCCGTGAGAATCGGGATATCTTCGCATGGTCTCCAGAAGACATGCCGGGTGTTCCGACACATTTCGCCGAGCACAAGTTACATGTCCGACCGAACGTTAAGCCGGTCAGGCAGCCCTTGCGCCGCCTGTCGGAAGAGAAGAGAAGTGTTGTCAGAGATGAGATAGCCCGGCTTCTGGCAGCCGGATTCATCATGGAACTATTCTTTCCAGAGTGGCTGGCCAACCCAGTGCTAGTATTGAAGAAGAAGAAGCAGTGGCACATGTGTATTGACTATACCAGCCTCAACAAAGCCTGCCCCAAAGATCCCTTTGCCCTACCAACAATTGACCAAGTGATAGACTCCACAGCCGGATGCGAGCTGTTGAGTTTCTTGGATGCATACTCAGGGTACCATCAGATAAAGCTGAACCCGGCCGACAGGCTGAAGACCGCCTTCATCACACCATTTGGAGCCTTCTGCTACCTGACCATGACGTTCGGCTTGCGAAACGGTGGTGTCACGTTTCAGCGTTGCATGCAGAAGTGTCTCCTCAAGCAACTCGGCAGAAATGCCCATGTCTATGTGGATGATGTGGTGGTGAAGACGGAGAAGCGTGGCACACTGCGGAAAGACCTCTAGGAAACCTTTGAGAACCTACGCCGATTCCAGATCAAGCTCAACCCGGAGAAATGCGTCTTTGGAGTACCAGCTGGCCAACTTCTCGGCTTCCTGGTCTCAGAGCGTGGCATAGAGTGCAACCCTATGAAGATCAAGGCCATTGATAAGATGGAGGTGCCCACCCGACTGCTGGACATGCAGAAATTCACCGGCTGCCTGGCATCAATTAGCCGTTTCATTAGTTGGCTGGGCGATAAGGCTCTTCCCCTGTACGAGCTCATGAAGAAGACCACTTTTTTCAAGTGGAACGATAAGGTGGATGAAGCTTTTCTCCAACTCAAGAAGAAGTTGACAACCCCGCCTATCTTGGTGGCTCCGACTGAGAAGGAGCCCATGCTCCTCTACATCGCAGCCACTAGTCGGGTTGTCAGCATAGTCATAGTGGTAGAACGCAAAGAGGAGGGCAGAGCATTGCCGGTCCAGAGACCGATATATTACTTGAGCGAAGTACTGTCCTCCTCCAAGCAATACTACCCACATTATCAGAAGATGTGCTATGGTTTGCACTTTGCCGCAAGGAAGCTGAAGCCTTACTTTCAAGAGCACCCAATAACTGTCGTCTGCACGGCTCCGCTTGCTGAGATTATTGGAAGCCGAGATGCTTCTGGCCATGTGGCCAAGTGGGCTATTGATCTGGCCCTTACACCATCTACTACCAGCCTCGCACCTCCATCAAGTCACAAGTGCTGGCCGACTTCCTCGTCGACTGGGCCAAGACCCAGTACTTGCCGCCAGCGCCACACTCCACCCATTGGCGGATGCATTTTGATGGTTCAAAAATGCGCACCGGTCTGGGAGCCAGCATCGTCCTCACCTCTCCCAAAGGCGACAAGCTCAGATATGTGTTGCAAGTCCATTTTGCCACCTCCAACAACGTAGCCGAGTACGAGGCACTCATACACGGGCTCCGGCTTGCCAAGGAACTCGGCATTCGCCGGATCCTGTGCTATGGTGACTCCGACTTGGTGGTCCAGCAGTCGTCAGGAGACTGGGACGCCAAGGACGCAAACATGGCAAGCTACCGCTTCCTCGTGTAGCAACTCAGTGGATACTTTGACGGGTGTGAGTTCCTCCACGTGCCAAGAAATGACAACGAGCAAGCTGATGCCTTGGCACGGATCGGCTCCACCCGACAGGCGATACTAGCCAGCGTCGCCTTGCAGCGCCTCCTCAAGCCGTCTGTCAAGCCATCACCAGAGTCTGACTCCATCTTCATGCCGGCCCCTCCCAAAGCAATCGGATCCGACTTGAGGACCCCAGAAGCCGGCACGGGGATTTTGGCAGGCGGCCCGGGGACTGCAGCCGTCGCACCCGGCACGGGGACTGAAGCAGCCAGCCCGGGGACTTCTTCAAGGCAACAGGCAGCAGTCGACTCCAACCCGCCGCCTCCAGGCCCAACCGCCCTTGTACAGATTGCAGTCGTGGCAGTCGGAGAGATAGCAGCACCATCATGGGCTCAACCCATCCTCAACTTTCTGGTGAACAAAGTACTGCCGACTGATGAGATCTCAGCCCGACAAGTGCAACAACGAGCAGCAGCATACACCATCATCAACAGAGAACTAGTGCAGCGCAGTGTCACTGGTGTGTACCAGCGCTGCGTGGAGCCGGAAAAGGGCCAAGCAATCCTCAAGGATATCCACCAAGCTGAATGCGGTCACCACGTGGCCTCAAGATCACTTGTTGCCAAGGCTTTCCGCCATGGTTTTTTCTGGCCGACTGCTCTAGAAGAGGCCAAGGAATTGGTCCAGAAGTGTCAAGTGTGCCAGAAGTTCCGCTCTAAGCCACATATGCCGGCTTCTGCACTCAAGACCATCCCCATTGCCTGGCCCTTTGCTGTTTGGGGAATGGATATGGTGGGGCCATTCAAGACGGCCCGTGGTGGCATGACTCATCTACTTGTCGCTGTGGACAAGTTCACCAAATGGATAGAAGCAAAGCCAATAAAGAAGCTGAACGGGCCGACTGCCGTGACTTTCATCACCAACATCACCACTCGGTACGGCATACCACATAGCATCATCACTGACAACGGCACAAACTTCGCCAAAGGACCCTTGGCTCGTTTCTGCGCGACGGAGGGCATCCGACTGGACTTAGAGTCTGTTACCCATCCGCGGTCAAACGGCCAAGTTGAGCAAGCAAACGGCCTCATTCTATCTGGCATCAAGCCCCGACCGGTCGAGCCTCTAGAGCGTTCGGCCAGCTGCTGGCTCGATGAGCTACCGACCGTCCTCTGGAGCTTGTGCATGACTCCGAACAAGTCAACCAGCTTCACGCCCTTCTTCCTCGTCTATGGTGCGGAAGCCGTCATCCCGACGGACATAGAGTTTGACTCCCCAAGAGTCACCATGTACACCGAGGCAGATGCCAGGGAGGCACGAGAAGACGACGTCGACTTGCTGGAGGAGGGACGGTTGTTGGCACTCATCCGGTCCGCCATCTACCAGCAGAGTCTGCGCCGATACTACAACCGCAAGGTGAAGCCAAGATCCTTCCAAGAGGGTGACGTTGTGCTCCAGCTGATCCAGCGAACAGCCGGCCAGCACAAGCTCTCGGCACCTTGGGAAGGCCCTTTCATCCTCAGCAAGGTGCTGGGCAATGATTCCTACTATATGACTGATGCCCAAAAGCCCAAAGCACGCAAAAGAGATGATTCAGGCAAGGAGACGGAGAGGCTATGGAACGCAAACCTCCTCCGAAGATTTTACAGTTGAGAGCAGTATGTATCATGCTACCTTTTGTATTATGTACGAAGACTCCGGGTCCCCCGAGAAGAACTCGGGGACTACCCTCTTTTATGTATATGATAAGTGTTATGCCTATGAGTATGTATTGTTTTATTATTCCCGCCTGGCACCGGGTTCGACCAGTCGGCCCGGAGGCTCGCCGCCTTCTGCTATTTGCCGCCTCCTGCAGCCGAACAAGTAGTGTGTTGGCACCAAAAACTTCCCTTGTCAGATGCGGCAGCTAGCAGAGCGACTGCATGGCGGGAAGGGGTTGCAAAACAGTGACCACATGAAAAACGGATAAGGGAAGAACACATATAGTCAAGGCCGGCATCGCGCCCGTTCGGCCGGCTACCGAGCAGCCGGCCGGCCGGCTTCTACTTCTCTTGCCAACACTCCGAATGGCTAAGTACTTGCTCCCCCATCAAAGCTAAGTACTCGACCCAGCCGCAGTCCGCAAAGCGGCTGCTCAGCTGGCAAGAGGATAGCCGAGGAAGGGAGGCAAAGGAAAAAGCAAGGATCTCAAAAGCAAGAAAAGCCAGAAGCCGGTGAAACCAAGCATGAATTGCAATAAATATTTACATAAGATAAAGGCCTATCGGCTAGCATTCAGCAGAGTTTGATGTACACCCCGAGGGTGGAATTGTGCAAAGTTAACCATTGTCCAGACTAGCAAGCAGGAAAAGAAAAAAATCCTAAGGGGCTGTAGAAGGCTCCGGCTGGATGGTGGGGTCAGGAATGCCGGTTGGTGCAGCAAAGGGCTCTGGCTGGACGTTGGAGTCGGCGGTGCCGGTGGGTGCAGCAGAAGGCTCCAGCTGGACGACGGAGGTGGCCGCACCAGTTGGGGTGGCGGACGGCTGGACGGCAGAGTCGGTGGCATCCGTCGGCAGAACAGGCGGCTGGTCGATCTCCGCCTGGCCGCCTCCAGCAGCGGTCGGCGCCTTGAAGAGCGGATCGTCCTCCTCCTCCTCATCCTCCTCCTCCTCCCCTTCATCGCTGGAGTCGATCACTTCAGCCGAATCCTCGCTGTCCTCTAGGTTCAGCCCGAGCCACTCCAGCGGCGCTTCAGCACCTTCTTCGACCACCTCCGAGATGAACACGCTGGTGTCGGTATAGTCGGCGATTGCTGCCGCCCTGCTGATATGCTCGGCCTCCACCGCCACCAGCTCCTCCTATGCCTCCAGCCGAAACATGGTCCACTGGGCTAGATCTAGCCCAGGATACCACGCCTTGATGAACTCTAGGGCTCGGCGCGCTCCTGCCCGGGCTGCAAAACCCTTCCAGGCCTCCAGGCGGTCGGCCGCCACCTCCAGCCAGTCGGCAGTCCGACTGGGGGTGCATGGAGCCTGCACGCCTGGCCAGAGGGCGGAAATCGCCTGGGCCCCGACGCGCTGAAGATGGCACAACATTTGATGGGCGGGTCGAAGACGGGCCTGGATGCTGAGGATTTTCTCGTTGAGGGTCCAGGGGGCGTCAGTGGCAATCTGCACACCTTCCGCCCTCCGTTCCTCGTGCTGGGCCTCGAGGATCTGGTTCGCGGCAACAGAGTGGCCCAGGAAGAAGTTTGCTTAGACAGAAGGCCAGAAAAGCCAAAGTCAGAAACTAGCAGTCGGCCTAGATAAGGGCCGGCAGCTCAAAACAAGAAACAAAGAAAATGAAGCTTACCATCGACCAAGTCTTCCATGCTGCTGAAGCAGGCAGTCATCTGTGCCTCCTTGTCGGCCCAGGCGGAGCGCTCGACCTCGAATTCAGCGAGGAGGTCGGTCTCCTTCGCCTTCGCCTCCTGCTGGGCCGTCTTGAGAGCTTCCGCCTGCTACGCAAGCTGAGCGACCAACCGATCACGCTCCTCGGCCAGCTTGCTGCACTCCGCCTCCTTGCCGCGCAGGGCAGTGTTGGCTTCGCCCAGCCGCTATTGCAGGGCAGTGTTGGCCTCTGAAGAAAAGAAAGAAGAAGGAATATTAGTCAAATAACAAAGAGGGATGCAGTTGCCAGGGAGATCCGGCCTGACTGCTCAGCAGTCGGCCCGAATCTCGGGGACTATAGCCCGCGAGTGCGCTATCATGCCCCCGCAGAGAAGAAGTTGCCAGCAAAAATAAAGTCACTGGGAAGATTAGGCCTGACTGCTCAGCAGTCGGCCCAAACCTCGGGGACTATAGCCCGCGGGTGCGCCAATGCGCCCCCACGAAGAAAGGAAACCGAAGCTTACTCCGGCTCTCAGAAAAGTTGGCGATCTGCATTTCCAGCTCCCGAAACCTGGAGTTGAAGGTGACCGCGCGAAGATTGTGGTAGTCCTGCAGAAGGGATATCAGATAAGTTAGCATTCGACACCGACAAGTTGAAGTTCCGGACCGCCTGCTTAGCAGCTGCCCCGAAACTTGGGGACTACACCAAGTGGGTGCGCTAGCGCGCCCCCATGAAGGATGCAAGAAGATCAAAACAAAGAAAAGTAGGAAACTTACGCAGATGGCTGCCCGCGAATCCAGGAACGCCTCGTTGCAGCGCTTGAGGGCTTCGGCTTCGGCCCGAAGCTTGGCCTGGACGTCGAGGGATGCCTGGTTCAGGGCACCCGTCCTGCCCCCGTGTATCCAGCCAACAGGCATGACGCTAGTCGCCTCGGTGTCAGGGACTGACAAGCTCGCAGCACCGGCCTCCAGCGGCCGCGGTGCTGAGGCCGCTTTCTCAAGACGGCGGCGTAAGGGTGTGTGGACCTTAGGAGTCAGGTCCGTCACCAACACGTCCCCGGCTGGTGGCATCGGCGGAGCGACCGGCTGCTCGTCCTGCGGTCCACCGGTTGGTGGTGGCAGCGGCACGATGACGTCCGGCATGGCCACGTTGCCGCCCTCCCTCTCCATGACCGGCTGCTCGTCGCCGGTTCCCCCAGTCGTCGCCACAAACTCCGGCGGAGGTGGCGCAGAGTTGAAGGTAGTCACGAGCAACGGCTCTTGGCGGCGTGCAGCCTCTGCAAGCCGCTCCTTCTCCGTGGCGTCAGCCTCTGCTTGTGCCAGCTTCCTCACCGCAGATGCGGCATCCTTGTCCGCCTCCGCCTTCGCCAGGCGGTCGGCCTCTTCCTCACGCGCCTCTCGCGTGTTCCGCTCCTGCGCCACCCGGAGGTTGGCGGCCGGGTCGATCCGCCGGCTGGTGGTGGAGGTTTCCACCGACCTGATGACCGAAGCGGCGGCCGATTTCTCGAGGGTGAGCGGGGCCCTGAGATGGGAAAACAAGACAAAAAGTTTTTAGGCTGGATCAACAAAGAGGTGGAAACGTGAGAAGGATACTTACGCCGACACCATGACTGGCACCTTCGGCTGCCTTGGTACTTGGGCACCTTGGCCGTGACTTCTTTCCGCCTGGTCGCCGCGGCCAGGTTCTTGGTCTTCTTCGGCGCTCTGCCAAACAGGGAAGCGCCTTGCTTCCTCTTGCACTTGTCGCCTCGGGCGGATGGCCTAGTAGAGGGGCCTGCGCCGGTGTTGGCAGTGCTCCGGGCGGGGCGCGGCTCGTCTTCGTCGTCGTCGTCGTTAGGCCAGGCCTCCAAGCTGCCGCCCTCCTCGGAGCCGCCTGCTCCATCACCTCCGCCTGCTGCATCGTCCGCCAAGGCGGTCGCCCCCAAGTCGGGGTCTTCCACATCGCTCACTGCCCTGTCCGGCAGGTAGTCACCAGCCGGCCCCACGATGGCGGCCGTTGCCTCAGACATATAAATCTGCGATCCAGAAAAAAGTTGTGTTACACAAGGAACAAGACTAAAAGTCAGAGCTAAAAGAAGAAATCAAGGGACTAACGGCAGGCGGCGGGTCGTCGCGAGAATACGGCCGCTTCCCGAACCACCAATATCCCTCCGACACCTTGAGGTCGGAGATCTCGTTCACCATCCCCGCGACCTCAGCAGTCAGCATCTCCCTCGTGCACAACCTGCTCGGGTCATGGTGTCCGCTCATCTGACAGATCAGATGAGGGCGGCCCTGGAGCGGGAGGACCCGGAGCTCGACGAAGGCGATAAGGAGGTCAGAGGACACAAGGCCCTCCGACTCCTGGAGCACCCAGAGTCGGCTGATGGCGGCTGCTGCGTCCGCCGACGCCGGCTTTGGCTTGTAGCCCCAGTTGGGCTGAAGCCTGACTGGGGGGTCGGCCTCGTAGGCCGGCAGGTTGATGAAGTCGACACCCAGATCAACGTTCTCGACATAAAAATAAGACTGCTGCAATAGTTTTATTGACTGTGACGATTTGATGACAAGGAAGGCATTCCTCTTCGCCGGCCGGTGCACGACGACGAACCTGCCACATTCGGCCGCCGTGTCCTTGGCGGAGGTGCCGAGTTTGCCATAGAAGAATTCTCCCCACAGCTCGAGTGTGGGGAGGATGCCGATGTAGCCCTTGCACGCCGTGACGAAGATGGAGAGCAGGGTCACGGTGTTGGGAGTCAGATGATGCGGTTGGAGATGGTTGAAGTCAAGGAACGAGCGGAGGAAGCCGCGCACCGGAAGGCCGAAGCCGCGGAGAAAGTGCGAGCGAAAGACGACCCGCTCGTTCCCCTTTGGTGCCGGCGAAATCTCATCCGCTGGCGGCACCCACGTCTTGACGAACGCCGCGTTGGGCATCCGACGCATATCTCGGAAGAAGGAGATGTGGTCTTCAATCACCGTCGAGTCATCCCAGTCACCGCCCTTCTCGAGCACCATGGCTTCAGGCGGGGCTGCGAAGGGAGGAGGAGCATGGCGGCGGCGAACGATGGCAGCACCACGGCAAGCACGGAGCGGCGACAGCAGCAATGGCGGAGAGAGCAAGAGGAGGAAGAGAGTGTGGGAGGGGGCGCGCGTGCTCCGCCGCTCCCCTCCCGCCCCCTACTTATAGCCCTCGGGCTACGAAGCCGAGGGGACATGATGTGGGATCGTGGGATTAACTGCACCCACGACCCCACGACCCCCCGATTACCGCGCAAACTTACTGCGCCTTGAACGCTCGTGGGAATCGCAACCGCCCACCTCAGCACAGCGGATCCGCCCGCGTGCCGAGGCCCGGTAGTGGCGGGTGTCGGTGTCAAAAGCGACGGATCTCGGGTAGGGGGTCCCGATCTATGCGTCTTAGGCTGATGGTAACAGGAAGCAAGGGACACAATGTTTACCTAGGTTCGGGCCCTCTCGATGGAGGTAAAACCCTACTTCCTGCTTGATTAATATTGAAGATATGTGGAATACAAGAGTAGATCTACCACGAGATCATAGAGGCTAAACCCTAAGAGCTAGCCTATGATGGTATGATTGTCGTTGTGATCGGCCTTCTAAGGACCATGCTCTCCGGTTTATATAGACACCGAAGAGCTAGGGTTTACATGGAGTCAGTTACAAGGACGGAAACATAATATCCGGATTGCCAAGCTTGTCTTCCATGCAAAGGAGAGTCCCATCCGGACACGAGCCGAAGTCTTGAGTCTTGTATCTTGACGCTTCTATAGTCCGGACGATGTATATAGTCCGGCTGTACGAATACCCCCTTATCCAGGACTCCCTCAGTAGCCCCTGAACCAGGCTTCAATGACAACGAGTCCGGCGTGCAGTCTTGTCTTCGGCATTGCAAGGCGGGTTCCTCCTCCGAATACTCCAAGTTTCCCATCATGACGAACAGTGTCCGGCATCTTCATCAACAATTATACTCCTCGGCTTCTGTGTATCAATAATGACCATTTCCACATGTCGAGGGGATGTGAGGAGTTGAGGCATTTTTGCATTTGCCACCCCCGGCCCTTCGGGCTAGTCGTCTATTTGAAGAGACGGGGATTCCCAGATCCAAACCTCACTCTCCCTCCTCGAGCAAGCATCCAACAGAGCGCCCAGAAAAAACCATTCCAGCATGGCTGGTCGTCGCAGCTCTTCTGCTCGCTCCCCTTGCCCCAAGCCGGGAGACTGGGGAGAGTGTTCAGTTTCTCATAGCCGTTTGATAAAGTTTCAAACTCAAGGGCTCCTCCCGCCGGCATTCGTGGTCCCTGTTCGAGCCGGAGTTGCCACCTATAACGGCGGAGAACAAGCGGAGAGATCCCCCAATCCGTCTCCAGAGTAGCGAATATGCTTAATTCTGCATCTGTTAAGGGGCGTCGGGTTTCCTATTCATCCATTCCTTCGTGGGCTTCTGGAGTTCTACGGCCTCCAGCTGCACAATCTTACCCCAGCCTCCATACTGCATATAGCAGGGTACGTGGAAGAAGTTGTGGAAGAAGTTGTTCTGCCTTGCCCCCCGCAACCAGGGAGAATCCCAATGTCAAGTGGGCGGGGCCAAAGTATGGCGTATTGCTGAGACCGGATACCTGTTCGGTACTCCCAAGAAGGCTCCAGACTACTGGGCTTCAGAGTGGTTTTATATTGATGACGCTCCTCTTCCGGATCCAATCCGGACATGACTCCCCAAGTTCAGTAACTCTCCGCCGATGGCGCGTCTAAGCTGGCGCCCCCAAGGCCCCCAAGAAGAGGATTCCAGGGAAGTACATTTCCTGATGAACAAGATAAAGTTATTGGCCAAATCCGGACTGACGATAGTCGAGGTGATGGCAATATGTATAATGCGGGGAGTGCAACTGCTTCAATATAGGAGCAATCCCATGTGGCACTACAACGGGACAGACGATGCCACCCGCTGCGGCCGTAAGGGTCCGGACTCCCCCACCGCTCTGGCAAGGATACTGTCTGACCTGTACAAAGGAGAAGATGAGGAATTCCTCCATATCAAACCGCGAGACGGATTCTCCATGTACAATCCCCCAAACTAGGTAAGTCTGTATTTATTTTATCGCTTCACTCATTGTGGCGTTCTTTGCTAAAGTTCACCTGCGTCGATATTTCCAAGCAGGAACTGAGGAATGACGTGGAAGGAATCACTAGCCCTTCTCCGCAGCCAGAGGACCCCAAAAGGGCCCTGGATCCAGGACTCGAAGAAGACCCAGATGCGGCCGTGGAGCTTGTCGACGGGATATTTTATCGGGCGAGCCGTGACGGCACCCTAGTGGCTATTACCGCCGATTATCCCCGACTGTTACCTTCGTCGCGTGTAAGCAAGCCGAAAACTCGATCCTCTGAAGAGAATTCTTTCCTGATGTCACACCTTATCCCTGATATGTCGTGCTTTTACAGAAGCGACATTCGGAGCGCAGGGCCGAGCCCCTAGGGACCCATCAGCCACAGTCGTTCGGATTGGGCAGGCTCAAGAGGAAGGCGATTAGAGCCGACATGCCTCTACAGAGGTAAGAAAACAACCTATCATGCAATTTTGTTGTCGTTTGAAGTATAACAGCACCCTTCGTACATCTTGGTAGGAAGAGGAGTATACAGACTGTATCCGGAGATCCTGCCAACCACGCCTCCACCAGTCGGGCTCCAAGACCAATTTCGGGAGAGGAGGCGGACGTAGGGCCGACACTGCATAGTCCTCCGACAAAGGACGCAGATATGCTCTCCGCCACCAATTCGGAGGTAGAGAGCGCCATTGATCATCGGCATCGACGGGCCGTGCTTTGCAACAACATATTTTCCGAAGAGGCGTTTAATGCCTTCAATTCGGGAGACGCATACATCCGAGCTTCTCAAAGAGGACTCGCTCGAGCGACAGTCCAGTATACCAAGGATATACGGGTAAGAAAGCTTGATGAGCATATATATAGTAGTAGCCCCTGAGACTTGAAACGGTTGAAACAACAGTTTTAAGTATCAATTCATGTGCAGGTTCTTGTTGATAAGAATGAGCAATTGGCTCGGGAGCTAGAGGAGTGCAAGACTCAACTGAGGGCCACAGTTGCCAAGCTAGAGGAATCCCAGAAGGCCTCGTGTGGTAATATTTATTTGAATTATATGAAAATGCACCAATTGGCAACCGGCTAGTATGACAAATTTAACAGAGAGTTCTGTAGACAACCCCGGAGTAAATCCGGAGGGAGGCGGGGAGGACGAGTCGCATCTCCAGAGGCAACTAAAGGCCGGTGAGCGCATCCTGACGCAAGTGAAGCATGATAAGAATGTGCTCCAAGATGCCAATGTTCGGCTGGACGTGGAATTGAAAGTCGTCCGCGCACAGCTGGCAGACTCCGTGAAGGAGAACAAAAGGCTTCGCCGTGGTATTTATCGTAAGTGCATAAACGAACTGTAGTATAGTTCGCCGAGGAAGCATATTGAAAAAGTTATGGTTGCAGGAATGCTGACGGGTTGCCCTGAGGAGGAGATGCCCACATCTGCAGGTGATTGACTGTAGGACCTCTCACAACTGCACAAGCGAGCTCAGCAGGTGATGCAGGGCATTGCATGGTCTTTGTGGCCATCAAGCTCCTTGCCAAAGGGCATGGGGGGGGCTGGTGGACATGCTTCAGGGAGCATGGTAGCTCTTCCGTTTGTGGAAGATATCCGCCTGCCGACAAGGTGCAAGAGAAGCATGGGCGATGGTGAAGACACGCTACACAAAGCTGGACCCAAACCATATGGCCGAACTTGGACCGGCCGGGCCAGATGGGCAAGAAATTCATGTGAGTCTGGTATATGACCAGGTGGCGTTAGCCGCAAAGTATTCTCAACAGGATTGTAAGTTAGATAGCTTGTTGGATGGTATAGAGGATGAATATAATCAGTCCAAATGACTGTGTAATTTGATGGACATGAGTAGCCCCTAGCCGGATTTAAAATCATTTGTCGTGATGGACCTTTTCGCTTCAGCCCTCGGATCCTAAAGTCCGGGGTGTGTCCGAATACCCGCTCGGCTATATAAAACCGAAGTATGCATGGAGACCAGGCGTAGGGGTCTTAAGTGCTTGAACAAACAAGTACCCAACTAGTTATGTTATATTACATGGTTAGCAAGAAACATCTTCCAGGGAGAATAGTTCCGTTAAGGGTTCCTTTCCCTGGGTAAACATGTGTCAAGGCACATGTACGGACTGCGAACCAAAGCGCAGGATACGAAACTTCTGGGGATTAATGTTATAATAAACGAAGACATCTTTTGTTCACCGACCGAATATTCTCTTAAGGAAACTAGCTTTCGGCTTCACCTAGTCTGAGGTACACATCCGGCTCAACTGGCAGAAACAATCGCAGAGGTGCTCCCCTTATGCCTTAGCCGAACTAACAGGAACGTAGGGCATAAACATAGGAGCCAGGCAACCCAGCTTGGCCACATCTTAAGTCATATTGATGCATATAATGGTGAAGAAAAGGCACACATGGAAAAAGAAACGCATGTGTGATGGGTAAGAAGCCCTTAAAGTAATTTATATTAAGCTTCCGCATAGGAAGCCCCCAGCTAAAGTTTACACACATAGTGCGGCTGGAGTAATCTGAGAATCCACACTGTATGAAATACTTTGTGTGAAAAGAAGGAGATCGAGAAAGGAAAAAGGGAGGGAGCATATTTGAAAAAGGAGGGTTAAGGAGACGAACACTAAGGTCGGTGCTAGGCATAGAATCTCCGGAG
Source organism: Triticum dicoccoides (assembly GCF_002162155.2). Classification (NCBI taxonomy): domain Eukaryota; kingdom Viridiplantae; phylum Streptophyta; class Magnoliopsida; order Poales; family Poaceae; genus Triticum; species Triticum dicoccoides. Next base: position 544,394,433 of record NC_041383.1, read on the forward strand.
TCTAGCCGCATTCCAAGGGTTCGGCTCGAGTCTGTTATCGGATGCATTACGTAAGCGGTACGCTCCTCCAGTGAGAAGTTTGTCGATGATGAAGGGGCCTTCCCACTTGGGTTTGAGCTTGTCCTTCTTCTTCTCTGGTAAGCGTAGAACGAGTTCTCCAGTATTATAAGTTTTGGCCCGCACTTCTCTGCTTTGGTATCATCGAACCTGTTGCGATAGAATGCGGGACGGGCCTTAACGACATCGCGCTCCTCCTCCAGGGCATCCAAATTGTCCTGCCGATCTAACTCGGCTTCCTTCTCTTCGTACATGCGTATGCGTGGCGAATCATGTATTATGTCGCATGGTAGTACTGCTTCCGCGCCGTACACCATAAAAAAGGGTGTGTATCCGGTGGTCCGATTCGGCGTGGTCCGCAGCCCCCAGAGTATGGAGTCGAGATCCTCGACCCACTGAGTATCTGACTTTGTCAAGGATCGCACTAGTCTGGGTTTGATGCCGCTCATAATAAGACCGTTTGCCCGTTCGACCTGGCCATTTGTTTGAGGATGGTAGACGGAAGCAAAATCGAGCTTAATGCCCATTTTGCCGCACAAAGATTTCACCTCATCGGTCGTGAAATTCAAGCCATTATCGGTGATGATGCTATGGGGGACACCGTATCGGTGTACGACCCCGGATATAAAGTCTATAACTGGTCCGGATTCGGCCGTTTTCACTGGTTTGGCTTCTATCCATTTGGTGAACTTGTTAACCATGACCAATAAGTATTTTTTCTTATGGCTTCCCCCTTTAAGGTGTCCAACCATATCCAACCCCCAGACCGCGAAGGGCCATGTTTTGGGGATTGTTTGGAGAGCGGTAGGGGACATATGGCTCTGATTGGCGAAGAGCTGGCAACCGACGCAGTGTTGGACAAGGTCATGTGCGTCTGCTCGGGCCGTCGGCAAATAGAAACCTGTACGGAAGGCCTTGCTGACTAGTGCTCGAGCCGCAGCGTGGTGCCCGCCCAGTCCTGCGTGGATTTCAGCCAAGAGCTGCCGCCCTTCCTCTTTGGGGATGCACCTTTGGAGCACTCCGGTAGTACTTTTCTTATAGAGTTCTCCTTCATGGACTTTGTAAGCTTTAGAGCGCCGGGCAATGCAGGGTGCTTCATTTTGGTCTTTAGGGAGCTCCTGCCTATTTAGGTAGGCCAAGAAAGGCTCAGTCCACGAGGCGATGACAACCATTATTTCGTGGGCCGACGATGTTATTTCGGTGGTAGAACCTCTGACTATGTCTGATAGTTCGGAATCTGAGGATGTATTTGGATCTGCGCTGGTATTGCCGGACTCCCCTTCCCATACCACGGATGGGTTGAACAGCCTTTCCAGGAATATGTTAGGTGGGACAGGGTCGCGTTTAGCACCAATGCGTGCAAGTACATCTGCCGCTTGATTGTTTTCTCGAGCCACATGGTGGAATTCGAGCCCCTCGAACCGAGCTGACATTTTAAGGACGACATTGCGATAGGCCACCATTTTCGGATCCTTGGCATCAAAGTCTCCATTTATTTGTGATATTGCGAGGTTTGAATCCGCACACACCTCTAGGCGTTGAATGCCCATAGAGACTGCCATCCGGAGACCGTGCAACAGAGCCTCGTATTCGGCTGCATTGTTGGAGTCTGTGTATAATATTTGGAGGACGTACTGGACCGTGTCCCCAGTGGGAGAAGTCAGGACTACACCTACTCCCAATCTGGCCAGCATTTTGGAGCCGCCAAATTGCATGATCCAGTTAGAGTACGCGTCGTACTCTTTAGGGAGTTCGGCTTCCGTCCATTCGGCGACAAAGTCTGCTAATACTTGCGACTTGATGGCCCGCCGAGGCTTGTATGTTATGTCAAATGGAAGGAATTAATGGCCCATTTAGCAATACGGCCCGTGGCATCGCGGTTATTTATTATATCGTTGAGTGGTACTTCGGAGGCCACCATAATCGAACACTCTTGAAAGTAGTGTCGTAGCTTTTGGGATGCCATGAAGACTACGTATGCAAATTTTTGATAGTGTGGGTATCAGGATTTGCATGGGGTGAGGACCGTGGATACGTAATAAACCGGATTCTGTAGCGGGAATTTGTATCTGTCAACCTCTCGTTCGACGACGAGTGCTGCGCTGACAACTTGATGTGTTGCAGCTATGTACAACAACATAGGTTCACCGATAGTTGGCGCTGTTAAGACTGGATTACTGGCCAATAAGGTCTTTATTTCATCTAGTCCGGCCGCGGCTGCATCCGTCCACACAAAGTGTTTGGTGCACCGAAGGAGGCGATAAAGAGGCAGGCCTTTTCTCCTAACCTAGAGATAAAGCGGCTCAAAGCAGCCACGCATCCAGCTAATTTCTGGATGTGTTTGAGGTCTGTTGTTATAGCCAACTGTGACAAAGCTCGTATTTTTGCCGGATTAGCTTCAATTCCTCTATTGGAAACGATGAAGCCCAGCAGTTTTCCAGAGGGGACGCCCAAAATGCATTTCTCCGGATTCAGCTTTGATGTCGTATGTTCGTAAGTTGTCGAACGTAAGCCTCAAGTCATCAATTAGGGTTTCGACATGTCTTGTTTTTACGACAATGTCGTCCATGTATGCCTCCACTGTTTTGCCAATTTCCTTTTCCAGGCATGTTTGAATCATGCGTTGATAGGTTGCTCCGGCGTTCTTAAGCCCGAACGGCATAGTGTTGAAGCAGAAAGGGCTGTATGGCGTTATCAAAGCTGTTGCAGCTTGGTCGGACTCTGCCATCTTTATTTGATGGTATCCAGAGTATGCGTCGAGGAAACACAGCGAGTCGTGTCCGGCTGTGGCATCGATGATTTGATCGATGCAAGGGAGGGGAAAGGGATCCTTGGGGCAAGCCTTGTTAAGGTCTTTGAAGTCGATGCACAGGCGCCAGGATTTGTCCTTCTTTGGTACCATTACCAGGTTCGCCAGCCAATCCGGATGTTTGATATCTCTGATGAGTCCGGCCTCAAGTAACTTGGCTAGCTCCTCCCCCATGGCATGCTGTTTGGGCTCCGAAAATCGCCTTAGGGTCTGCTTAACAGGTTTGTATCCCTTTAGTATGTTAAGGATGTGTTCGGCCAATCCACGTGGGATGCCCGGCATGTCCGATGGGTGCCAGGCGAAGATATCCCAATTTTCGTGTAAGAAGTCACGCAGTGCGGCGTCCATAGTGGGGTTCAACTGTGTCCCGATGGAAGCTGTCTTCATGGGGTCCGTCGGCTGGACTTGGAATTTGACTATCTCATTTGCGGGTTTGAATGAGGTGGACTTGGGTCTCTTGTCGAGTATCACATCGTCCCTGTCCACGGTGGCGCGTAGCATGGTTAATTCTTCTGCCGCTAGGGCTTCAGATAATGCTTCCAAGGCCAGCGCTGCGGTTTTGTTTTCGACGCGGAGTGCGACGTCTGGATCACTAGCTAGAGTGATGATTCCATTGGGTCCGGGCATTTTCAGCTTCATGTACCCATAATGGGGTATGGCTTGAAAGCTCGCAAACGCGTCCCGCCCTAGAAGGGCGTGATATCCGCTGTTGAAAGGAGCCACTTGGAATGTGATTTCTCCGGACCGGTAATTCTCTGGGGTGCCGAATACCACGTCGAGTGCGATTTTTCCCGCACACCGAGCCTCCCGACTAGGGATAATTCCCCTAAAGGTCGTGCCACTTTGTTCAATGCGGCTTTTGTCAATCTCCATCTTTTTGAGGGTTTCTTCATAGATTAGGTTTAATCCGCTTCCGCCGTCCATGAGTACTTTAGTGAGCCGAAAGCCATCCACAATTGGGCTGAGGACCAGAGCGGCCGGCGCCCGGACGGACTGGAATTGGGGTTCGTCACTAGCATTGAAGGTTATAGCAGTGTCGTTCCACGGATTTACTTTTGCCACATGGCAAATTTCAACGGAGCTTCAATGCTCTCGCTTGCGCCTATTGTTTGAGGTGAAGGTCTCAAAGACCATCAGCATCGTATTGTGTTCTTTGGCGGGATGTGGTTCTGCTTTATGACTCTCGAGGAGATCCTCGCCACTCTTAGCTACCTGCCGGAGTATCCAACATGCTCTAAGGCTATGGGTCGGCATAGCGTCCGGCGTGCTGTGAAGCTTAGACGGCCCGTTGAGCCATCCTTCCAATACAGTTCCACGCCCTGGGGCGGGTTTTGGTTTCTTGGGAATTGAGTTGGTCGACTTACGAGAGTTCGGACGTTTAGTTCGGACAAAGGTTCCGGTGAGGGCGGTACTATCCCAGAATTCTGTCTGGGTTTTCCAGGCACTTACCATCGCACAGTACGTTTGTACTATGGTTGCCAAGTCTGTAAGGTGCTCTATGTCACGGCGACCTATAGCATTAAGAAGTCCTTTGTTCATGCAGTTTCTGCAAAAAAGAGAGACTACGTCCTCCTCGTGGCAGTCCTTGACCTTATTAAGAGCAAGGAGAAATCTGGCCCAGTAACAATGTACCGTCTCCTGGGGCTCCTACCGGACAAGGGAGAGACGGATTAAGTCCGAGCGGGCGTCATTGGCTGAAGCTGGATTTTGATCCGATCTGACGCCCGGGGGCACGGGAAGTACCGAGCCTGACAGTTCAGGATCTGGAGTATTACCTAATCCCTTTGGTCCAGTGCCCGATTCTAAGTCCGGGACCGGGTCATGTAGTCTTTTGGGTGGGTGTTCGGCTCACTGAATTTGGTGATCTGAACGTAATTCATTCTCAAAGTTGAGGGGCGGCCCATGTGTGGTTCTTGCACTACCGCTATCTCATGGGTGGCCGGCAGGGATCGAATGTCCCTCTGGTCGGGTTTAAGCCCTAACCGGTCGTAGTCTGTAGCAACCCCCAAAGTGGCGATGCGATCCAAGAGCTCGTTAAGAGAGGAGAGCTCCATCGGATCCATCTGTTCGGCAAGCTCCGAATCAATGCAAAGGTTATGCATGATGACCCGCGAGGCCATAGTCGGTGCGACAGCCAATGGGGCGGTCATAATGAAGCCACCAAGCCGGAGAGTCTGGCCTACAGCTAGCGTTCCCCCAGAAGTGATGTCGTCCTTGACAATGCGACGAGCCATCAAGCTCTGGCAGCGACGACACAGAGGAACTCTCAATGAAAGCACCAATGTCGGTGTCAAAACCGACGGATCTCTGGTAGGGGGTCCCGATCTGTGCGTCTTAGGCTGATGGTAGTAGGAAGCAAGGGACACAATGTTTACCCAGGTTCGGACCCTCTTGATGGAGGTAAAGCCCTACTTCCTGCTTGATTAATATTGAAGATATGTGGAATACAAGAGTAGATCTACCACGAGATCGTAGAGGCTAAACCCTAAGAGCTAGCCTATGATGGTATGATTGTCATTGTGATCGGCCTTCTAAGGACCATGCTCTCCGGTTTATATAGACACCGGAGAGCTAGGGTTTACATGGAGTCGGTTACAAGGAAGGAAATATAATATCCGGATCGCCAAGCTTGTCTTCCACGCAAAGGAGAGTCCCATCCGGACACGAGCCGAAGTCTTGAGTCTTGTGTCTTGACGCTTCTATAGTCCGGACGATGTATATAGTCCGGCTGTCCGGATACCCCCTTATCCAGGACTCCCTCAGCAGGCCCGGCCCACTGTCACATCCAATCGGGAGCGTGGGGCGGCAGGCTGGCCGGGCTGGCGAGCACCGCGTGGTGTGCTTGCGGCGGGCGACGACCCTGGGAAGCTTAGAAGGCACGACACCTGTTTTCCCGCCTTGGAGTTCAAAATCGGCCGACGTTCCCGCCTTGTCAAAGCCAACTCCAGCAGTCGGCGCACTGCAAGGTGGATTGAACATTCTCCCGGAGCTCGGTGAGGGGGGAAGCCATTGAGACTTCGCGGCCCCTCGACCACAACGCCTCACCGGCTTCGGGGACTACTGTCGGAGTAATGGGCCACGGGTAGCCTCACCCGAGTCCCGGAACATGTCAAAACTTTGGGCCGGCTTCGCCCCGCAGTGTCCCAAGCTGAAGCTCCGCCCTCCGGGCGCCGGCTGGCTCAATGGTCAGCCACCGGAGGATAGCCAACCACCAGCAGACGGCACCAAGAGTGGCCGGCTCCAGTCAGCCGGCATCTAGAGAGGACGGCATCGTGCAGGCGGCCACCTGGTGCCCTCAGAGTCTGTGCCCCCATCAAGAGGATGAGATAGGGCGTGGCTACAGTGAAGCCCCCCGCCCCTGAATCTTGGGCTGGGCATGGCCACAGTGCCCCGTACAGGCAGAGCTCTCTGCATGATGTGGCACTGTTGCCACTCCCCCTGACGTCATTCCGGACAGGCGAAGCCCTGTTCCCCACGACGACCTATCGGTACGGCCCCCAGGCTGCGTGCCCTATCGGGCAATGACGTCTCGGAAGACGGCGGATGCCGAACCAGTCGGACCTAGGGAAGGTCGGCCTCCAGCAGGCGGCCGTCCCTTCCCCTGAAGCAAGTGCACCATTAACCTGATGGGACCAGGTGTGGCTACAGCGATCTCCCGCCAGGCGGCGGGACTCTAGCCACACTGAGCTGACCAAGCCGGCGTCATTAGCAGCACGACTACAGTGAGCAGCCACCGACCAGACCCGCCAGCGGCGGGAGCGGCCTATCGGCTCCGTACCAGACCAGCCGGCAGGCCCCAATAGTCTGTGGAGAAGCCGAAGGCCGGAGACACTGACAGCCGGGCACAGCACCTGGCCGGATTACCATTGTAACCCTAGGGGGTAGGCCTATATAAACCCCCCAGGGCACCCATGCAAAGGGTTCCCACTCCATTAGAACTAGCCACTCCCCTAAAGCAAGAGAGAGCTAGCCTTGCATTCTCCTACCTCTAGCATACAGCTCAAGGAGCACCTTTGTATCAGTTGTGCCTTAGTGATCATGCAGAGACCCCGTAGAGTAGGACTAGGGGTGTTATCTCCTAGGAGAGCCCCGAACCTGGGTAAAGTACGTCGGCGTTCGTGTCTACGCCTCATCCCACTTCCAGGCACCAACGACATTCTACTTGCTCCCACCATGATAAGCCATCCATTGGCATATGTCGCACCCAACCCTCGACATTTTTTTTTTGTTTTTGAACATTTTTTCGGTTCATCTTTGTACCATACTGATATATGGTTTGAAATTGGTTAAGGCCATGTTGCCTTGATCGTTATGATTCATATTGAAATCTAGCCGGAGTTTTGATAACCCGGCCTGGCTTTGGACGACAAGTCGCCAGTATGTGTTGATTACATGCTTGGAGCTCTGTGATCTAAGTCTTTGGGATGTTGCCCTTACTACATACGGCGTGTTAAGCCGGTAGTATGAACAGTTATCACATGTATGATATTTACTTACTATGAATTCATGAGGCTTAGATAATCCCACCCTAGTTATGGACTATGCAGTCACCAGTGGATTTGTTGAGGGTATTATGATCCACCCTGGGGTAAACCGCCAGGGCACTTGTTATCTGCTTGTATGCAGGAAATATGGTAAACATGGTTGCGTAATGGATGACATTATAAGCATAAGTGGCAGATCTTCAAAGCATCAGATCCATGGCTCAAAAGTGTTATGAAAAGAAACACACACGAGGGCGTGGCCGATCATGGTTTTGCATCTAGCCTATTACATGGATCCTCAAGCTCAAAATAATGATTGTTTTGGAGACGCACAACGTCCAAATGCTACGGAAAATAAACCGGCCTTTGCATCAGCTGTCTTGGTCTTCATGTGTTGATGCTTCCGGGTCATCTTGCGTCGATTCCTCTTCTTCTTGATTATCCATTGGCTGGAAGTCAGTCATAGCCCAGTTGATGCCGGTCAAAGCTCTGAACACAGCCTCGTCATCTATAAGACTTGGTGGATCAATGTTAGGAGAAAAGGTGTGCTTATGTGTTGGTGGGATAAGGTCCACAACATCATGAAATGGCGCCTTCACTTTGGAATTGGTAGCATCATAAATCCGATGATATTTGGAAAGGTCAGTTTCATCAGCCAGTTTGCTTGCCTAGGGGCGCATTTCTTGCTATATTAGCGAAGTCATCAACGCTAAAGGGTAACCCGTCCTCTTTTAAACTGGGACAACCGGTGGCTATTTCTTCCGGGTCAAGTTCGGCTTGCCACGCCTTTGCCCGACTCAATGCAGTGACATCACCGGCTTTGCCGACTGATCGTTTTAGTTCTTCCACCCTTTGTGGTAGCACATGCAGCTTCTCCAGTACTTCCTTCATGAGGGATGGTGCTGGTTTCTTATGCAAAGCAGAAGAGATAGTCCATTGGGCGCCAGTATACAGCTGCTCCACAAGGGTATATATTGCTTTCAGCCTTATGCGCATACCATCGCCTATCTTGGAGGTTCTGGAACCTGCATTGGCAAATATACTTATGAACCAGTTCAATGGATGCTCAAACTTGATGAAAAGATGTTTAAGTATGTTAGTACTTACCAAAGATGGCTGATGTCATGTTGTTGATTTGATATTTTAAGCCAGATAACTCATCAGTTACCGTCTTAAGGACAGCTTCGGCGTCTTCTGCTCTTTTCAATGGAGCTGCCCTCTCGGTCTCCTAGCCGGTTTTATCAGCGCTAAAGTTCTGTTTAAGCTTTTCGATCTTTTCAAAGCAATCTTCAGCTCGGATTTGGCCTTGGAAGTCTCAGACTGTAGGGTTTGGATGTTGGCCCTCAGATCATTGACTTGGGATTCCTTCATATTAAGTTCATCCTGCAACGTGAACAAGATAGGAGGCATTACCATAATCTTATTTGAAGTCCCAAGCACAATACCAATATTTTACCTAGCACTTGGGGGCTAATGCACATTGCTCTTTTCTCAAAGACCATTCTATGATGACCCGGCTCATATTCTACTACTATGGTCGGCTCATAGGGGCTACACATTTGGATTTTGGTTCCTACTTATGATGATAAGTTCCGACTTAGCCATGCTAATTATGCCGGCCCTTGGGAGATGGATATGTGCAATTAAAGAGCTACATTTTTTGAAGTCACGGTTTAACCATTCGGATTAAGCCGGCCCTTGAGGGCTACTTGTGTTGATTCTTCCGCTCTAAAGATATTATGACATGGATTCAAAGATTAACAAAGACATTTTAAAGTCTACAACATATTCAAGTTTATCATATCTAGTAGACATGGCGGCTGACAAATATATATGGAGAGGATGGTTATGTTTACCTCAAAACGTTCCTTCATAAGGTTGACCAGGCCGGCTTCAAAGTCAGGGCTGGTGTAAAGGCGGTTATATAACTGGAGTGGATTTCTTGGGCGTTGAACTGGGCATAGCTTTCTAAATCCACCTTCCACTTGCCTTTATAAGTAGCAGAAATTTCTTCTTTGGCGTTGTGCTTGTATAGGGCAGTGGGATTGACTAGCGTTGTATAAGCAGTTCCAGTAATGGTTATGTCTTCAGTCTCTTGAGCCAGTTGAGCAGGACTGGGCGGCTTTGCATTCTCCAGTTCAACATCCATGGAATCTTTATGGACATGGAACTCTGGCGGCGGCTTATCAACAGAGGCCTCAGCAGCTTGGAGCGAAGTTTCAATTGTTTGTTTGTCCGGCTCAGAGGGATGTGAATCTTTAGCCGGCTTGTTCACCTTCAGTTTCTTGCTGGGCTTGGCCATAGCGCTGAGAATAAAGCATAAAACAGGTTTGATATGACAATTGAGTATATGATTGAAAGCAAATAGGCTTAAGTGTTTCTTACCCAGGAACAATTTTGAAAAGAGGAACCTGAGTCCTAATTGAGTCGCCAGAAGAAGAATGAGAAGCTCCCTGATAGTTTGAGTCAGAAGGGTCAAGAGGCTGTCGAAAAAGACCTGCTTTGGGGTAAGTTAAATCGGAAGTGTGTGAAACCTCTGGACGGTGTTTGCGAGGAGCCGACGTGTTGGGTAAGCCGGAGGAAAGAATCCCACCGTTGTTGTTCCGGGTTGTGCGACGAACTTCATCCTGCTGTTTCTTCAAAATAAAGTTGGGATCCAAGTAAGCTAATGAGTGAGAAACCTTACTTTCCGGCTTGCTTGACGAACTTTCTGTCTTGGCAGAGGTTCTGAGTCAGAGGAAAGGATAATTACCTCTTCACCATCTACGTGTCTTCCTTCCGCGTCATCCTAATAGTAATCATAGTCAATAAGATGTACAAAAAATGAGCCAAGGGAGTCAAGTTCTACCTCTGACTCATCATCATCCAAGTCAAATAACTCGGAGGGGTTGGTCTTCTTCTTGGCCGGCTTTTTTAGAGCCTTGTGCTTCGTCTGAGTCTTCTTGGGCGATTTACCTTGCAGTTTCTTATTCTAGAAAGGGGAGTCGGTCTGCGGAAGTCAAAATGATTGTAAGAAGACAGTTTCAAATAAATAGCTGAATAAACGAGGAAATTGTTGTGAGATACTTACAGATGGAGGTTTGTTAAGGGTTCCCAAAGGATTTAAACCGGCCTTGCTGCAATCTTCCAAGCTCTCATTCAACAGAGTCTTGGTCATATTATTGATATCTTCATCAGTCAGCTCTATCTGACAGTGGCGCAGAGGGTCCTTGACATCGCCAGTATATTCACACATTAAGCCGGACCTGCGGGTTAAAGGCAGAATCCTCCATGCGACCCAGCATCGGACTAGGTCGATCCCAGTTAAACCATTAGCCATTAAGGCTCTGATCTTGGAAAACACGAGCATATATTTGGACCGTTCACCTGTGCTGATCTGTTCTGGGAGGTGGTGCCTGTTGCTAAGCCAGTTGGCACGATAACCCGACAAAGGATTCTCACCTTCTAGAGAAGTATCTTGACAGTAAAACCAAGTTTTGTTCCAGTCCTTAGGATGACTGGGCAGTTTGGCAGCTGGGAAAGTGGCTTCTTTCTACCTTTGTTTTGAAATGCCACCTAACTCTAGGTTAGGCCCGTCTATGAACTCAGTATGACGGTTTAAATAGTAAAACTCTCTGAATAATTCGAAAGTGGGCTCCTGTTAAAGATACACCTCGTAGAACACTTGAAAGTTGCATATATTTGAAACAGAATTGGGGCCGATATCTTGAGGATGGAGTTTAAAAAAATGCAGCATGTCACAAAAAATATATGAGCCAGGAGGGGTGAAACCTCAGAGCAGATGATCCGTAAAAACAATCACTTCACCTTCCTTGGGCTCAGGAGGGGTTTCTATGCCTGGGTCCCTCTAGTGGATGACATCTTTTTTGGCTAAGACGCCTGTCTGGATGAACTTATTTAAGGTGTCCTCGATGACCCGGGAAGGTACCCAGTTGCAGGAGGTGACAGTCTTGGCTTTAGACATTTTTTCACTACAAAGGAAAATATTGCCGGTTTAAAATATGATGTCAAGCCGGCCAATGATTAAACAAGAAAATACTACAAGATTGACAAGGTTTAACCGGAAGATAGTGCTAGGTCGTATGGATGGTGAAATATATTGGCGGCTTAAATAAGGGGACTAGTGCTATATGGCGGGTTATGGTTTATCATATAAGCCGCCAATGTGACTGCAGTGTGACAAATCTAAATAGGAAGTTTTTTGTTAAGTCATGAATAAACAGATTTCATAGATGGATGCTGCAATTTTGGATCTGAGGCAGTTCGGAAAATGAAATAAATTCTAAATCTAAGGTGGAGGCAGCAGTAGAACTCGTATGCTCAGATGAGATCTATTACAGAGGGGATATCTTTTACTATTGAAAAGGAATGCTAAAATGATTGTCGCTCAATTTTTATGCCAAGTTTGGATATGGTTATGCAATCTAAGAAAGGAAGCAGAGGAACGACGAAGAACTTCGATGAACACATAAAACACTAAAAGGCAGATCTGATATGAGTCAAGGCAAGTACCTGGAGGTGCTGATGAACAGCAAAGAGGCACCGCGGTGTTCTGATCGGTTGAGGTTGATGCAGCGGCCGGAATTGAGGCAGTCGATGAAGGACGACAGCGTTGGAGCTCGGGTGCACGTGGGCGTTGCAAGGAGGAAAATGAAGACGAGGAGGCAAGGGTGGAAATGAAAAGGACCCCTGTACCTATTTATAAGGAGATGGATAAAAGGCATGCGCAGGAATCGAGGAGGCCGAAAAATGATTGTGTGGCCGCATGGATGCCTCAATTTTCGGGAGGTCCATTAAAGAGGAAAATGTGCTGAGATGTTCTGGGCTTCGTTAATGCGAGGTGACGTCATGATGGGTTAATATAATTCTGTGAGCTGACGTCATGGCGGGTTGTAGAAATTTCATGAAGACTGACGATGTAGGATTTCGTTAAGTCAGGCACTGAAGATTGATATGAACAAGTTCAACTCAACCCGGGGCCTAATGTTGGGGATACAACTATTGGATATGACCCGCCCAGGATGGGCCGGGTCATACCACTAACGGTTTATATGATAAGGGCCCAAGAGGATAACGAAGATGGAGGTCCATTGAACAAGCTTGCTGAAGGCCCAAGACCCGGAGGCGACTTGAGGCCCATGGGTATGAACCTCCATATGTTTAACTTGTATGTTAAGGAAAGTTTAGTTTGTCACCGAGCCAGATACAATGTGTATGAGCCGACCGAGACTCTGTAAGCCACTGGGAATCTACCTGTGTATATAAAGGGGTGACCCGGCGGCGGGTTAACTCACAAAAGAACAGATTGAGAACTAGGACAAGCATATTCGCTCCTTGGTAATCGAAACCCTTCAAGCTAACCTAGGGGCGATGGCTCCACACCTAAGTCCTCTTGCTATGGCATGTGCTGTGTTAAGTCCACGACAACTCTCATGTTAGATTCTTTGCAGGAAAACTCCTCTCCAAATGGGAAGGACCCTATGTCATCGAGGAGGTTTATCGATCTGGAGCTATCAAAATAAATAATCCGAGGGCACTAACCCGAAGGTTGTTAATGGGCAACGAATAAAAAAATATATCTCAGGTACGCCCATTAATGTTGAAAGCAATATTATCCAAACTATGACACCATAAGAACACATAAAAGAAACCTTCCGGAACACTCTAGAATCATGAAAAAAGGGAGGTACGTGATACGGTAAGTAAACAGGTTGCGAAAAATCTGCAAATTTTTTTTTTTAGTTTTGGAATATTTAAAAATTTAGGAAAATAAGAAACTACCAGGAAAGTGACCCTGGTGGGCACAAGACACCAGGGTGTGCCTGGCTTGCCAGGCGCACCCAGGTGGGTTGTGCCCACCTCGGGTAGTTTCCGGACTCCGTTTTTCTTCTGTTTTGCTTCTTTCCCAAGATAAAGAATCTTTATATACCCCTCGAACCTGTTGACCTCCGTATCACGGAGAAGTCTCCTATTTTCTTTTCTTGTTGTTTTCTGTCAGATCTAATCCACCATGGCTGCTTCAAGCTCCTCTAAGGACAAGTTCTTAGAGAATGTCATCAACCCATATCTATGGGAGGTGATGCATCACCCTCAAGCTATCCAGATGCGCGATGGGGTACTGCACATCTACAATGTGCAAGTCCCCAAGGGAACTGGATCTGTGGAGGCTAGGCTTGAAGCTATGGAGCATGAAGTCTTCCGGTGTAAGGGGATGGTGGAACGTGGACTCAATGCCAATCACCTCATGATCGGGACTACACCCGTGATCTCAAGGTGGATGGCAAGTCCATGAAGGACATCGTCTTCTCCTTCAACGAGCAAATAACTTCCTCAAGAGCTAGATCTACGACCTCCAAAACCAAGTCTTTGAATATGAGGCCAGGTTTGAAGGTATGAGTTTGGCTGCCAGTTGCAGGACCCGAGAGACTCACTCTTCCTCTTATGATGGTGAGCCTCTGCCGTGGAAACCTGAGGACAAGATTGCTTCTACTTCATCACCACCACCTCCTTCTTCATCACCAAAAGAAATCTGAGTACCGGGTATGGTCACTCCCCTTGGCTTTCGCCAAGCTTGGGGGAGGTGCCCCGGTACCGTATCATCTCCACTATCTTTTGCCTTTACTTTTATTTCGATCCATAGTTATCTTTTGCTTTAGATGAATAAAAGTTAGTTCGATCCTTTCTTTTCAAGAGTTTGCTTAGTGATCAATCTTTGTAATCGTGTATGAGATATATAATAAAGTTTAGTTTGAGTTTTGCTTTCTTTACTTTCTTGTTTCAATAAAAAGTAAATAAATGAAAAGGATCATATGCTAATTTTATGATAAGTGATGACATTACACAAGGAAAAAGTATAAGTAGTAAATTTTATTGTAGATTGACAAACATAGCATTGGTCAATGATGCAACTCATGAAAGAATTAATAAGGGAAGAGAAGATTCACATGCAAATACACTGTCCTGGAAATCTTTTGTGATTGTGAGCACCCATCAAAATATTATATGCCAAAATTGTTGATGTTGGACAAGGAAGACAATGTAATGATTTATGTTTGTTCATATTCACATAGAAGCTATATTGTCACAGATCCTACAAAATGTGGTGCTGCCCCTATCTTTGGTAACCAAAATTCTGCACTAAGTAGAGATACAACTTTTGCATCCAAAACACTTAAACCCAAATCTTGTTTTGAGAGTCCAGCATACCTACCTATGGACTGAGTAAGATCCTTCAAGTAAGTTATCATCGATGCAATAAGGCAATAAAAATTTCTTCTAAAAGTGTGAGATCATTTAGTGTAAGGGAAAATTGAGCATTGTGTGAACTTGTGATGGTGAAGAATAAAATCGACAGACTGCATAATAAAGGTTGCCATCATAAGGGGCAATATAATGTGACGTTCTCTTGCACTAAGGGGTTGAGCATACAAAAAAACGCATGGCAACCTCAGCTTCCCTCTAGAAGGGCCTATATTTTACTTTTATGTATTTAATTTCATGCAAGTGTCAAAGTTCTTCTCTCTATTCCTTTTTATTTTCTCCTTTGGCAAGCATCATGTTGTGAGGAAATATCTAGGCACATATATCCAGTTGAATATGGGTAGCATGAGTTATTATTGTTGACATCACCCTAGAGGTTAATACATTGGGAGGCAAAACTATAAGCCCCTATCTTCCTATGTGTCCGGTTGAAACGTTTTGCTCATGAGTATGCGGTGAGTGTTAGCAATCATAGAAGACTAAATGATGGTTGAGTATGTGAACTTGCCAAAGGGCTCCGATACGTGACTCTTCCTGAAAAGATGATGAATTGTAGTTGCAAAGTTGACTGAGAACATAGTTTGTTGGTTTCTAATAGAGTTTATACTTTATACTTTGATGTTGTGATGAATTGTTACTTGTTCATGAGAAGTCTATGATAAAAGTTTGAAGTTATAGTTTGTTGCTGTTATAATAACTTACATGGTGCTGCTATGTCCGTATTTTTGTTCTTATAGACACCTCTCTCTCTAAGGATGTAGACATGTTTTTCGATTTCGGTTTTCGCTTGAGGACAAGCGAGGTCTAAGCTTGGGGGAGTTGATACATCCATTTTGCATCATGTTTACCTACTGTTATTTATGTTGTTTTATTGCACAATAATGCTTTTTGGAGTAATTCTAATGCTTTCTCTCTTAATATGCAAGGTATGCACAAAGGGGGAGAATTCTGGCAGCTGGAAATCTGGACGTGAAAAACTACGTCAGGCTACCTATTCTGCACAACTCCAAAATGAGCTGAAACTTTATAAGGAATTTTTATGGAATATGAATGATGATTTTTGGAGCCAATAATACCAGAGGGGTCCCACAAGGTGGGCACAACCCACCTGGGTGCGCCAGGGAGCCCAGGCATGCCCTCGTGGGTTGTGCTCACCTAGGCCCACCTTCGGTGCCCCTATCCTGGTACATAGGTCATTTTGACCTAGAAAAAAAATAAGGAGAGGACTTTCGGGACGAAGCACCGCCGTCTCGAGGAGGAACCTTGGTAGGAGCACTTTTGCCCTCCAGCGAAGTGATTCCGCTGAGGTAACTTCCCCCCCGGAGGGGGAAATCATTGTCATCATCATCACCAACAACTCTCCCATCTTGGGAAGGGCTATCTTCATCAACATCTTCAACAACACCATCTCATCTCAAATGGTAGTTCATCTCTTGTGTTCAATATTTGTACCGGAACTATAGATTGGTGCTTGTGGGTGACTAGTAGTGTTGATTACATCTTGTAGTTGATTACTATATGGTTTATTCGGTGGAAGATTATATGTTCAGATCCATTGTGCTATTTAATACCCCTCTGATCAGATCATGTAGTCGACGTTCACATGACACCACTAAGGGAATCACAAGATACATATCATCAAAATATCAAACACATATCAAGTTCACATGATTACTTGTAACATGATTTCTTCACCATATTTGGGCCTAAGGGAATGCATTGTGGAGTAGTTATTAGATGATGGGTTGCGAGAGTGACAGAAGCTTAAACCCTAGTTTATGCGCTATTCCGTAAGGGACCGAATTGATCCAAAAGTTTAATGCTATGGTTAGAATTTATTCTTAATACTTTTCTCGTAGTTGCGGATGCTTGCGAGGGGGTTAATCATAAGAAGGAGGTTTGTTCAAGTAAGAGCAACACCTAAGCACCGGTCCACCCACATACCAAATTATCAAAGTAGCGAACACGAATTAAGCCAACATGATGAAAGTGACTAGATGAAATTCCCGTGTACCCTCAAGAACACTTTGCTTATCATAAGAGACTGTTTTGGCCTGTCCTTTTCCTCAAAAGGATTGGGCTGCCTTGCTGCACTTTTGTTACTACTACCGTTACTTTCTCGTTACAAATTATCTTGATTTCAAACTACTGTGCTACTTACAATTTTAGCACTTGCAGACATTACCTTGCTGAAAACCACTTGCCATTTCCTTCTCCACCTCGTTGGGTTCGACACTCTTACTTATCGAAAAGGCTACAATTGACCCCATATACTTGTGGGCCATCAGTTACAGTCATGCGCATCTTGGTTCAGTACGCTCCCCCAGCAAGAGCGGTGTGGCCATGAGTGCAACAATTATCGCTGCGAGCAGCATGACAATCCCCACTCCATCACTCATCAATGCTACTCCATGATGACCTCGGGAACATCATCAATGGGCGGCATGACAAGGACGCTTGCGTACACATCAAGCGTCATCGGGAAGGCGAAGATGCCGGCCACCAAGAGTCGGTTTACCCGACAATGGGGGCAGGTCCTCTGCTCTAGGGTGAAAGCTACCCTGCTTTCATAGAAGAACTGCGCCAAGTCAATTGGCCACACAAATTCAAGCCAGACATTCCCCCGAGCTATGATGGGAAATCAAATCCCATTGAGTTGTTGTAAGTTTATCCTACCACTGTCCTAGCTACTGGAGGCAATGAGAAAGTCATGGCCAATTGGTTCCATTGGCCTTGGAACTAAATATCAGATCTTGGTTGACGAATCTCTCAGATGGATCTATTAGATCGTGGCAGGATCTAGGTGACCAAATTGTTGGTGTGTTCCAGGGAGTATACAAGCACCCTAGAACCATCAGTGATCTATAGTTGATCATGCAAAAACCTGATGAGTCACTACCCAAGTTCATCTGGAGATCCAACCAAGTTCAGCACATTATACCTGATGTTTCTCCTAATGCAATCATTGTCACATTTGGAGAAAATGTGTGCAACCCCAAGATGCTTGAGAAGAGGAACACCCGTAATGTTAGGATCGTCTCAGATTTGTTCTCCTTGGGGAATAAATGTGCATGAGCTAAGAAGGCTAGCGAGTCCTAGGAGTGGATGCAGTTGCTGACGCTATCGGGTCCTCCAGCAACCCTGGCAAGAAGAAAAACAAGAAATGAAAGAAGCAAGTTGTGCTCATGGCAGAGCCTGAAGCCAAGAAGTCCTAGGGTGATGTGAAAGTAAAAGTTGTGGTTGTTGTCAATCATGATGGAGGCCCTTGGTGCAAGATCCACAATACTACCAAGCATGACCTCGAGTATGGACGCGATGTGCAATCCCTTGCGGAGGTGTGGAAGAAAGCCTGGAAAGAAAATAAGGACAAATAGAAGGAAGGCTAGAACAGCAGGGGTAATGCCAAGTAAAGTGGCGTCCACGGAGGTGGTAGTGGCGGCTGGGACATAGACCAAGACGATGGAGATGAAGAAGAGGACGGGGAAGTAGGCATTGGAAAATAATAGGAGGTCCAGAACATGACATGCATTCATGGGGGAAGCATATTTGCTCTCCTCTCGGTAGGAAGTCAAGTAAATTTCCTAAGAGATGAACACAATCCGGCTACTATGATAGCCCAACAGCTACTCAAATGGTTTCAAGTCCCAATCATGTTTGACGTTGGTGATCACCTAGATGTGTGTGTTTTTCCACTGCTGGTCTCCCCCAAGATCAACAACATCAAGGTTACCAAGATGGATCATTGATGAAGGATCTAGTCTCAACCTCCTCTCCACCGAGGTGTACAAGAAGATGCAGATCCCCTCGGCATGTTTCGCCCCACGGGAACATTCCATGGAATCAATCCTAGATCAGCTCAACCACTGGTCAAGTTACGCCGCCTGTCATAGTCATTACTCCAGCAAATGTCTGCATGGAGAACATCACTTTTGATGTAGTTGATACCCAATGCCCTACAACAGCTTATTAGGGCGTCCTGTGTTGGTAAGTACATGGCCTCATCTAACTACATGTAAAACACCCTAAATATGTCAGGGACCTAGGAGGTTATCATTGTCATGTCTAAAAAGAAGGATGCTATTTTCTGTGTGGAAAAGATGTACAAGATGGTAGCAGCGGCGAACCCGGGAATAGCGATAAGCCAAACACCTTGACCATTGCTTCAACAAAGAATCTGCACATGTAGCCCGTCAAACAAAGATGTATGTCCTGATAGATGGGGATCTCTATCGGTGGCATGAATGCATGGTGAAGCTTTGATTCATTTATCAAGAGGAAGGACGCAAGCTGTTGATGGCGATTCACCAAGGATGCTAGTCACTTAGCTTCCCGGGCCCTGGTAGGCAAAGCATTTCATCTAGGCTTTTACTGGCCCACGACCCTCAGTGGTGGAATCGAGTTGGTCAAAACATGTGAAGCATGCCAGTTTCATGCCAAGGAGATCCACCAGCAAGCACGAGCACTTTAGACCACCCCCTCTTGTGGCCATTCGGGGTGTGGGCGTTGTACATTCTCGGGCTTTTCCCTCGTGTTGCCAGGGGTTCGAGTTCCTGTACATTGTCATGGACAAATTCACGAAGTGGACCGAGGTGGAACTAGTGCGCAAAGTAATAGCCGAGTCAGCTATCAAGTTTGTTAGAGGTCTTGTCTGCCATTTTGGAGTGCCTAATCACATCATTATTGACAATGGTACTAAGTTCACAAGCAATGTATTCACCTCATACTATGAAGAGCTTGGCACCTAGATATGCTTTTCTTTAGTTACGCATCCGCACAGCAATGGGCAAGCAGGGCATGCAGATGCTGAAGTATCACGGGGCCTCAAAACCAAGATGTTTGACAAACTGAAGACTTGCCACAAGAACAGGATCAATGAAGTGCCTTCTGTCATGTGGTTGCTATAACACCCTGGATTTTCAGTTCTAGAAATTTCTTTTCCATAATTGGCTTTTGTCTTTTTTTTCCTTTGATGCTCTTAGATTTTATTTGCACTCTTGTCTTCATTTAAGAGTAGTGACTTGCCTAGTTACTTGCGATTAAAGTTTCCCCCCAAACCCTAATTGCTACTTCTGCTAGCTCCAACCGTAGGACCCAGTTGCACTGGACCACCCTTTTCCCTTGCACATTAATTTACCAAAGTAATTGGGGAGCTTCTCCTACACATATCTTCACTATTTCCATCATCACACACCCACACTTCAGTAAAAGTTTCACTAGAACAATCCATCCAAGTTTCTGCCAGATCTGTGAGGTTGCAAAGTGAGTGCATGGTAGCTTCATCCTATGAAGCTCAAATTTTGCATACATCAATATCCAGCCATAGCATGACTATCCACAAATTTTCAGCATCAGAAACCTTCCACAACTTCCTTCACATTTTCCCAAAGTTTGCATCCCCCTAGCCACCTTGTGAAAGAAGTATATTTTGCATCCACCCATTTGAGCCTAAACGGGTCATAGTGATCAACGGTGAAAAACATCCCTACCCCCCAAATTCCATCCAATTCCATCGCTCCATTTGACCATAGTTAATTTCCAAAGAAATGGATCGGAGGACAAGTTTCTATAGGAAGTGCATTATCCACTTCTCCATTTGATCTCAAAATTTCAGACCAAATGGACAAGCCATTTGGCATCAAAATATTTGCAAAGTTTCTGATAAAAACTAAATAGGATGCTACACTCAAAACTAACCCATCCCAGACCCTCGCCTAAGCATGTTTAGACCCTACTAACCTTGCCCTAGCTACTAGACACATTGTGGCCAGCCAGACGCCACCCAAGTTTCTAGACGCCATCACTACAAAAAAATACACTTCCATGATGATACATGTTTGTCACAATAGGTCACGTTTTTTGTCATGCATGTACATCCATGACGATCTTATGGCAGAATCAAGATAGTCATACATGTGCTGTCGTAGAAGTGTTCCATGACATTACCAAAATTATCATCACGGAAGTGTCCACTTCCATGACGATAAATCGTGCACCATGGAAGTGCTTTCGTCAAGGGTGACCGGCGTGTGGCATCCACCTTAACGGGTCGCCATTAAGCTATTGGGTCCAGTTTTGGATCCGATAACCCGCTAACAGCCACGACCAATGGGGATTTTCCACGTGTAAATTTCTCATTGGCCGGAGGAGCCACGTGTCGGCTCACCGTTGGGACATATGTCATCCACTTATTGGACGGAAGGCGCCTATGATACATCGACACATGGCACGTCCCAACAGAGGCCCATTCCGGTGAAAAGGGCGGCCCATTTGACTTGGTCAAAAGGTAGCGAGTCGGCCCACGAAAAGCCTGTTAACGACATGTTCGCATATAGCCTATTTACAACCCGCTAACTCACGACCCATTACGGCCTACCGGAATTAGGCCCAGTAGTTTCATATGGGCCGTCCAATATGATTCTAGCCGTTGTAACTTCTGGCCCATGTATGGCCCATGACGTCTTTCGACCCATATGAGCCCCTTTGTAACTCTTGGCCCATTAACGGCCCATGGTGAAACCGGCCCGTAATGAACAGTGTATCACTTTATACCCATTAGTGGCCCATTATTCCATTGGGCTGTTTGTAGCCCGTGTTACCTTTCGGCTTCCTCAGGGCCCATTTTTTCTTGGGCTCATTTCCAGTATTCGGTTACTTATGGCCTGTTACTGGCCTTTTCTGCTTATGGGCCAAATTCAGCCTATAGTGAACCTATTGCCAATATTTTTAATAGATACAATTATGATGAACCTATTGCTAGTGAGTTGAGTGCACTAGATTATCTTTATGAGGTTTTGCTTGAAATCCGTGATTCGAAAAATTGTGATGAAGTTCTTTATGAAGAGATTCACGATAGCTCCTTGAATAAAAAGCATAATTGTGATGATTTTACTATAAATCCTATTGATGTCAATTTTGCTAATGATATGAAAAACCCTAAGCTTGGGGATGCTAGTTTTGCTATAACTACTATTTGTTGCAATGATCATGATTGGGGTGATTCTTCTTTTGATCTTGAAAATTTATTTAAGCCCCATGATGAATATGAGATTGATAATAGTGTTTGAAATAATATTGAAAGTGGGTTTGGAAGAGTGTAGACTTTAGATCCCACGTATTTGGATAATGTTCAATCTTATGAAGTTTTTTATAAAAATGGGTTTGGAGAGGTCATGACTTTAGTTAATGGTAATCCCACTATCTTGGAAGAGTGTCAACTTTGCATGCATATGGATCATGTTGAGAATATGTTATGTGATAGCTATTTTGTGAATTTGCTTATGATCCTACATGTAATTATTATGAGACAGAAAAATATGGTTGTAGGAATTTTTATCTTACTAAATTACCTCTACTCATGTTGAGATTGCTATTGTCTCTTTCTTCTTCCTTGCATATGCTAGTTTTTGCTTGCCTTGCAAATTTGTTTTCTTATAATATGCCTATGCATAGGAAGTATGTTAGACTTAGATGTGTTTGTCACGTGTTTCATGATGCTCTCTTTGCGCTTCAATTCTTGTCTTTCATGTGAGCATCATTAAAATTATCAATGCCTAGCTAAAAGGCTTTAAAGAAAAGCGCTTGTTGGGAGACAACCCAATATTTTTCCTTCCTGTTATTAAATAAATAATTCATATAGCTTCTGTTAAGATGTGTTTTCATGTTTTAATTAGTGTTTGTGCCAAGTAGAACCTATAGGATAACCTATGGTGATAGTTAAGTTGATTCTGCTGAAAAACAGAAACTTTGCACGCACGAAAATAATTTTAGTAATTCACAGAAACGTGCTTTTGCGTTGATTCTTTCTGCTGTAGATCGATAGACAAATTTACAAGGACTTCCTATTTTCATAGGATATTTAGAGTTCCAGAAGTATTCAAAGGTTACCTATTTCTACAAACTGTTATGTTTTTGACAGATTATGTTTTTTCGTGTGTTGTTTGCTTATTTTGATGCATCTATGGCTAGTATCGGGGGGTATGAACCATGGAGAAGTTGGAATACAGTAGGTTTAACACCAATATAAATAAAGAATGAGTTCATTACAGTAACTTATGTGGTGGTTTTTCTTTCTTGCACTAACGGAGCTTATGAGATTTCCTGTTGAGTTTTGTGTTGTGAAGTTTTCAAGTTTTGGGTAAAGATTTGATGGACTATGGAATAAGGAGTGACAAGAGCCTAAGCTTGGGGATGCCCATGGCACCCCAAGATATCCAAGGACAACCAAAAGCCTAAGCTTGGGGATGCCCCGGAGGGCATCCCCTCTTTCGTCTTCGTCTATCGGTAACTTTACTTGGAGCTATACTTTTATTCGCCACATGATATGTGTTTTGCTTGGAGCGTCTTGTATGATATTAGTCTTTGCTTTTTAGTTTACCACAATCATCCTTTATGTGCACACCTTTTGGGAGAAACCCACTTGATTAGGAATTTATTAGAATACTCTATGTGCTTCACTTATATCTTTTGAGCTAGACAGTTTTTGCTCTAGTGCTTCACTTATACGTTTTAGAGCACGGCAGTGGCTTGATTTTATAGAAATTGTTGATCTCTCATGCTTCACTTATATTATTTTGAGAGTCTTTTAGAATAGAATGGTATTTTCTATGGTTATAAAATTGGTCCTAGAATGATGGGCATCCAAGTTGGGTATAATAAAAACTATCATAGGAAGTGAATTGGATGCTATGATCAATTTGATGCTTGATAATTGTTTTGAGATATAGAGGTGGTGATATTAGAGTCATGCTAGTTGGGTGATTGTGAATTTAAAGAATACTTGTGTTGAAGTTGGCAAGTCTCGTAGCATGCACGTATGGTAAAAGTTGTGTAACAAATTTATTGCATGGGGTGCTCTTTTGATTGCCTTCCCTTGTGTGGAGGTCGGGGCGTGCGATGGTTAAATCCTACCAACCTCCCCCCTAGGAGCATGCATAGTAGTACTTTGATTCAAGGGATAATAAAACTTTTGCAATAAGTATATGAGTTCTTTATGACTAATGCGAGTCCATGGATTATACGCACTTTTACCTTTCCATCATTGCTAGCCTCTTCGGTACCGTGCACTGCACTTTCTCACCTTGAGAGTTGGTGCAAACTTCACCGGTGCATCCAAACCCCGTGATACAATACACTCTATCACACATAAACCTCCTTATATCTTCCTCAAAACAGCCACCATACCTACCTATCATGGCATTTCCATAGCCATTCCGAGATATATTGCCATGCAACTTTCCACCGTTCCGTTTATCATGACACGCATTATCATTGTCATATCGCCTTGCATGATCATGTAGTTCACATTGTATTTGTGGCAAAGCCACCATGCATAATTTTTCATACATGTCACTCTTGATTCATTGCCCATCCCGGTACACCACCGGAGGCATTCATATAGAGTCATATCTTGTTCTAGTTTTGAGTTGTAATTCATGAGTTGTAAATAAATAGAAGTGTGATGATCATCATTATTAGAGCATTGTCCCCAAATAAAAAAAGAAAGGCCAAAAAAAGAAAGGCAAAAAAAGGCCCAAAAAAGAAAAAGAAAATAAAAAAAGGGAGGGCAATGTTACTATCCTTTTCCACACTTGTGCTTCAAAGTAGCACCATGTTCTTCATATAGAAAGTCTCTTATGTTGTCACTTTCATATACTAGTGGGCATTTTTTATTATAGAACTTGGCTTGTATATTCCTAAGATGGGCTTCCTCAAAATTCCCTAGGTCTTAGTGAGCAAGCAAGTTGGATGCACACCCACTTAGTTTCTTTTGTTGAGCTTTCATACATTTATAGCTCTAGTGCATCCATTGCATGGCAATCCCTACTCCTCATGTTGACATCAATTGATGGGCATCTCCATAGCCCGTTGATTAGCCTCATTAATGTGAGACTTTCTCTTTTTTTGTCTTCTCCACACAACCTCCATCATCATATTCTATTCCACCCATAGTGCTATATCTATGGCTCACACTCATGTATTGCGTGAGAGTTGAAAAAAGCTGAAGCACGTTAAAAAGTATGAACCAATTTCTTGGTTGAAACCGGGGTTGTTCTTGATGGGAGTATTTTGTGTGATGAAAATGAAACATAGCCTAACTATATGATTTTGTAGGGATGAACTTTATTTAGCAATGTTATTTTGAGAAGACATGATTGCTTTGTTAGTATGCTTGAAGTACTAGTATTTCTTATGTCAATATGAACTTTTATTTTGAATCATTTGGATCTGAACATTCATGCCACAATAAAGAAAATTACATTGAGAATTATGCTAGGTAGCATTCCACATCAAAAATTCTATTTTTATCATTTACCTACTCGAGGATGAGCAGGAATTAAGCTTGGGGATGCTTGATACGTCTCCAACGTATCTATAATTTTTTATTGTTCCATGCTATTATATTACCTGTTTTGTATGTTTATGGGCTTTACTTTACACTTTTATATCATTTTTTTGGGACTAACCTACTAACCAGAGGCCTAGCCCGAATTGTTGTTTTTTTGGCCTATTTTAGTGTTTCGAAGAAAAGGAATATCAAACGGAGTCCAAACGGAATGAAACCTTCGGGAGCGATCTTTCTGGAACAAACACAATCCAAGGGACTTGGAGTGGATGTCAAGCAACAAGCAAGGTGGCCACGAGGGTGCCCGGCATGCCCCCCACCCTCGTGGGCCCCTCGAGCATCCACCGACCTACTTCTTCCTCCTATATATCCACGTACCCCGAAACATCCATAAGCACCACGAAAAACTATTTCCACCGCCGCAACCTTCTGTATCTGCGAGATCCCATCTTGGAGCCTTCGCCGGTGCTCCGCCGGAGTGGGAATCGACCACGGAGGGCCTCTACATCATCTCCAAGGCCTCTCCAATGAGTTGTGAGTAGTTTACCACAGACCTTCGGGTCCATAGTTATTAGCTAGATGGCTTCTTCTCTCTCTTTGAATCTCAATACAAAGTTCTCCTCGATCTTCTTGGAGATCTATTCGATGTAACTCTTTTTGCGGTGTGTTTGTTGAGATTTGATGAATTGTGGGTTTATGATCAAGTTTATCTATGAGAAATATTTGAATCTCCTCTGAATTCTTTTATGTGTGATTAAGTTATGTTTGCAAGTCTCTTAGAATTATCTGTTTGGTTTGGCCTACTAGATTGATCTTTCTTGCAATGGGAAAAGTGCTTAGCTTTGGGTTCAATCTTGTGGTGTCCTTTCCCTGTGACAGCAGGGGCAGCAAGGCATGTATTGTATTGTTGCCATCGAGGATAAAAATATGGGGTTTATATCATATTGTATGAGTTTATCCCTCTACATCATGTCATCTTTCTTAATGTGTTACTCTATTCTTATGAACTTAATACTCTAGATGCAGACAGGAGTCGGTCGATGTGTGGAGTAATAGTAGTAGATGCAGAATCATTTCGGTCTACTTGTCACGGACGTGATGCCTATATACATGATCATGCCTAGATAATCTCATAACTATGCGCTTTTCTATCAATTGCTCGACAGTAATTTGTTCACCCACCATAATACTTACGCTATCTTGAGAGAAGCCACTAGTGAAACCTATGGCCCCCGGGTCTATTTTTATCATATAAGTTTCCCATATACTTTTATTTGCATCTTTTACTTTCCAATTTATATCATAAAAATACCAAAAATATTTATCTTATCATATTATCTCTATCAGATCTCACTTTTCGCAAGTTACCTTGAAGGGATTGACAACCCCTTTATTGTGTTGGTTGCGAGGTTCTTGTTTGTTTGTGTAGGTGTGTGGGACTTTTGAGGAGCCTCCTACTGGATTGATACCTTGGTTCTCAAAAACTGAGGGAAATACTTATGCTACTTTGCTGCATCACCCTTTCCTCTTCAAGGAAAACCAACGCAGTGCTCAAGAGGTAGCAGTTATTTACTTTAAACATAATGCATTGATGTGTTATTGTAGAGGCGCACAAAAAGAAATGGATATTGTAGTCACTGAAAAGAAATGGATATTGTAGGCCGCTACTGAAAAGTGTTACCTCATATGATTACATAGCCTCAATTTCATAAATTGTGTACCCGTTGAATTCATATATGAATATTACATATATTACTTCATAATAGAACCTTGAACCATCCAAGCTTAATGAATCTGAATGCAAGACTAACAATGGTGCATTTAAATGATAGCTACATTGGTTGTTTGAAGAAACATCAGTGTAACTTTGGCACGCACAATTGAAAAGGATTATTTAGAAAAAAATGTGATAAGTGAGTGTCCAATATTTATAGCGTTTAATCGATATTGCATCTTTGGCCACTATATGAAGTAGATATTGATTTATGTTAAAGCGATGCACGTTCACGATCGCTAGATAGTGATATGTGAATGAATTGTGCAATCTCTCTCACACGCATACATATGTCATTTCTCCGTGGGCATCAGAATCACACACGCACTTCGTGTATTTCTCTCCCTCCCTAAAGGTTAGAATTCATCTTTCTACCCCATCCTACAAGTCTCTCACACAGAAACACACACGCTCTCGGTCAAACGTCCACCCCTTTAATTCCGTCGACCCACCGCCACTAATATCTCAAAGTATAATTAGGTCTCCTACACATAGGCCTATGGTTAACTCGAACTGGATCCCATTGTAGGTGTGCATATGGTTCCGAGACTCAAAAGACGATGGAGGTTATTATTGATTTGAAGGCCAAAACCTCTGTCATCTTTTGAGTCCTGGAGCCATATGAATACATGCAATGGGATCCAGTAGAGCACCTTTTGTTTTGAGTTTTCGCTCTCTCTCTCTCTCTCTCTCACACACACACACACAAACTCACTCACACTCACTCACACACACCGCTTGTTTATCTCTATGATGCTTTAAGTATGCCTCGCACACATGCTATCTATCTATCACTTAATATAGATATGTGTCACACAAACTCCTTCTCCCTATATCTAAGTGTCATTGACCCCCCCCCACACTTCCCGACACCGAAGGAGTAGGCTGACACCTCAATCTTGATACAAATCTATCTACTGGCTTCTCTCTCAAACACACACACACACACACACACACACACAAACTACCCGACACCGAAGGAGTAGGGTGGCACCTAGATCTTGATAGTAATCTATCTACTCACTTCTCTCTCAAACAGACACACACAAACACACACACGCGCGCGCGCGCACACGCACGTGCGCTAGGTGTGCCTCTGTGCCTACCGCGCACACACTCTCGATTCGTGTTTCTCTTCCTCCGCCTCCCTCCCAACAATTACAGCAGAAGGGTGACAACTCGATCTTGATTTTAATCCATCAATTGGTTTCTCTCTCAACGACACACACACTCTAGTTGTGTCTATGTGCCTCGCTCACACACACTCGACATGTCTTTCTCTCTGTAGCCCCCTCGATATCTAGACTTCTCGCGCGTGCACAGTTGTAGTGATGATGACGCTGAACCCATTGTGCCTTGTTTTTACCGGCCTCATGTGATAGTTTTCACACCGTTTTCTGTTAATTAACAAGGCAACCTTTTCTTTGTTGCTACTAGTGAATCTAAGATCATTCGGGGAAACATACAATATATCACTTCAACCCAATTATCGCAGTAACTATTTTAAAAGAAACTAGCTAGATGCCTGTGTGTTGCATGAAACATCAACATTCATTTGTACGAGTAGTTTATCTTGTGAGACAAACAGATGAATGAGGGAAGGCCTTATTTGCAAATATGGAGAGGGGTGTGGGTATCTCTTTGCAAAATTGCCATAGTTTCCTTCCTATCCGTTAGATATAAATTCGACGGCCTATATTGCAGGATGGCAGGCACACCATCATTACCAACTCTGTTTTTCTACTACATTTGTTCCTAAATATTTGTCTTTTTAGATATTTCAACAAGTGACTACATACGAAGCAAAATGAGTGAATCTACACTCTAAACTATGTCTATATACACATCCGTATGTGGTAGCCCATTTCAAATATTAAGGAACGGAGGGAGTATAGGAGTAGAAATAGAGATATATCTCCAGTATCGTCCACAACGAACATGTGCTGGACTGGTTAGTGCCGGATGCTCACAACGTGATGACCTGAGTTTGAATTCTGTCTTTAACTTTAGATTTTTATATTACTAGAAAGATGCCCATGCATTGAACGGAACATCAAGATGCATTTGTATGAGTAGTTTATCTTGTGGGAGAAAAGGATGAACGAGGGAAGGCCTTATTTGCAAATGTGAAGAGGGGTGAGGAGGGAGAATCATACACGCAATTAAGACAAATTGATTGGATGAGAATCTATTATTTCCAGCATAGGAGCATCTCCAACGGCAGCGGGCAAATTTCCTCCCGCTTCCTTCCACGGAGGACGACATCCAACGCCAGCAGCATACGTTTTCACAACTCTAACCAACTAGAGGAAATTCATGCAAACACAGACTGATTTCATATAAGCATGAAGGATTTCGTATAAAAGAGCCGGATCTTCATATAAATATGAAGAATTTCATTACATTTACATGAACTAAGCGGTGCTAATCCGGCTCTTGTGGTACAACTAATACCTAATCTAAATGGCCGCCCACGGATCCCTTTTTCTTCCTCATGTCCGGCAGACTCTTGCGGGGTCGATGAAGGTCCTCGGAAGAGATGAAGCAGCAAAGAAACCACCTATATACGCATTCATCGCCTCAGCGATGGCCTTCATGGGACCCAAGTGGCGGCGGCCTCCCGTGTTCTACTTCTCCTTGATGATGGCGGCAGACACGGAGAACCTGGCAACCGGCTCGTCGCTCTCCATGCACCCAACTTCTGTCTCTTCCTGCATGGCGCTGCCACAGGCACGGGAGGCGCGCCCATAGACATGGGAGGCGCGTCCACCGCAGACACTGGTGGCGTGGTATGACGCGGCTGCGGCGAATCTCGTGCCGGCGTGGAGCAACTCGCCACTCCTCATCGAGCTGAACTGGAGCAGCGAGTTGCTGAACCATGTGCCGGCTTGGGGCAGCAACTGGCTCCGTCGGGCCAAGTGAGGTTGGTGAAGCACCGAGCGGCATCGCTCGTATCCGGAGGGCTCGGCGGGCCACCCAGCTGGGTAGTATGCCGGAGAACGGCTCCTCGGAAGCCATCGGAAGAGTGGAGAAAATGGTGAAGGAGGAGTTGGGAGAGCGGCGAAGGGGTGCGATTCTTGCCCGCTGTCTGTCTGGCCTCGTTTCAATAGAGGGTAGACAATAGGAGCTTGGCCGATGTCTGGCCTCGTTTAAACTGAGGGCGGAAGGGAGGAGCTTGTCCGGCGTTCCGTTTAATTCCGGCCAGCTCATGAGCGGACGTGTGGCCAGAGTAGGTTTCTTGGTTTGCATGCAGGTTTAACGGGGGCGTCTGATGGAGGCGAGGAGGCGTGTTCAGCCGGGCATGCAGCGGGCGGCGTAGTACTATTCGATTTGACAATGGGCAGTGTAGTTCCTGATACGGGTTTAATGCAGACGAGGGAGAGGATAGCGGTTCCCAAAATATTGAACGGCCAATGATGCATTCTCCTTCAATTAGCATCGTGAATGCTTGAGGGAAGTAATGGGAGGAGGACCGAGAAAAGAGGTAGCACGATGTGAATGCAATGCAGTTTGCACTCATATAAAGGCCCCTCCGTTCCAATGCAACTACCACATTGTACACACGTAAACACCTACACTAAGCGCAAAATTGCTCACTCTAGACCCATCGCGGCAATGCGCGCGAGCGGCCAGCGGTGGTGCCAGATGGTCCACAACACCAGCCTGTGGCATGATGCCGAGAATCGTCTCCACACGATGTTGTCGACCGGCTGTTGGATGGCAAGCTTCGACGCCAGCTACGACTCTCAGTTGAACCAAATGATCATTGCTACCATCAACAAGTTCACCATCGTCAAGAAGCTCGTAGACGACATCGTCGTACTCCTCCAGCCCGCGTGCCCGGGCTCCTCATTGACCGCCACCCTAATCGGCCTCCATGGACGGAACCTCTTTCAATCACTGGTGGCCCTGCGACTGCCCGCCGACGTAATGAAGAATGTCCACCCAGAGGTCGTTCTCGCCGCGAGGCGCCTCGCCCTGCAAGAATTCATCGACCTACACATCCACGTGTACGAGTTAGTTGTGTACATAGGTATCTACAAGGCCAGTGAGGACGCTACGATGTTGGTCTTCCTCAACCGGCTGGAAGCATTGGACGCCTTTGTTGAGAAGCACCTTGAGCTCGCCACAAAAGTCGCGACTGCTAAGCCGCCGGTCGGTGGCCCGGCGCACTGACTTGAGGAGGAGGAGGTCGTACGTTGATGGATGCATCTTCTTCTTGTCTCCAGTAACCACCACTGTGATTGCATCATCGTGGCCTTAATTCTTATTCCGCTATTGCATTCTCGTTCTAGTCAATACATACACGTGTGATCCCTTTGCTCACATTTGGAGGCAATTATATGCGTCACTTTAACTAGTACTCCATCCATCAATTTATAAGTTGTGCTTACCTCTTCCATCAACTTCGTGCAACGCACGGGCATCTTGCTAGAAACACTACAAAATGTCGAATCGCATGTGACCAAACCGACGCTGCGCCAACCTAGCTACTATCCTGCTTATCTGGCAGAAAAAGCCCCGCCCTAGTGTTTCCAATCGTTAATTCCATCTATCGATCATGCCAAGGAGCATGTCGGCATTCTGGGAATGGGGGTCCCCAGACTTGCCTACCTACGGCCTGCAGCGTGGCTCAATCGGTGGCCCAGTACGGCCCGACTTCATAAACCCACACTCAAGACCCTCGTGAAGGGGCATGCCTCGCGGGGCGGACGACACGAGTCCTCCTCAGGGGCGACCTCACTAGGCAGGCTCGCGATGAGGCAGAGAGATCAAGGCAAGGGGTACCTCGCGTGGTGCCCTTGACGCAAGCCATGACGATCAAGACCAGGCGGGCGCCAAGCGGGTGCCTGCCTGTGTAGTGTCCTCGTCTTCTCTTTGGTGCAAAGGGGGCAAGCGCAGGCACGGAGTACCGAGGCATCAGGCAAAGGTTTCCACATCGGTGCAACGAGACCAAGACCAACAGAGCGGCAGGATGGAGGTCACCGTGGAGCCCAAGACGGCATCATCACCAGCACCTTTGGTAGTCAAAGACCACCTTTAGTCAGGATAGCTTGTACTAGCTGTCCCCTTTCAAAATGGCCGTTGTTGGATCCCTTCCCACTCAATATTTGGGAAGAGGACCAGGGCCTCTATAAATAGGGCTATCCACCAAAGTAGAGAAAGGAGCGAAGTTCATCCGCACAACACACCACCACAAGAACACCTCTCCTCGCGAGGCCGTTCTTCCCTTGTACTGTTCATCATCAGCCCAACAGGCAATCCACCACCACACACAGGAGTAGGGTATTACACCAAAATGGTGGCCCGAACCTGTATAAATCTTGTGTCCCTTGTGTTGTTCCTCGATCTAGCCTAGAAACCACGGCGAGGCTGAGGGCGTCTTTCGGTAGGGAGGAGATCTTTGTGCGCACCCCAGAGTTCAAACCTTAAGGATTTTGCCGGAGCCCGATATCCAACATTTGTCATGCTAGGTAGGGGTGCGCCGGAATCTTCCTTCTGCTGATCTGCATCCCGCTGCTTTGTCGCATCCATGTCCGGCGACCCAACGACCAACACCGACCGCTGGGCGGCATGGCCATCCCATGCCACACCGCCTGCCCACCCCAGGCAGCTCGCGCACCGCAGAACGCTGCGGGCCGTCGGCGACGTGGTCAAGCACTGCCTGCCCTTACTCCGCGGCAGGTGCGATCGGCCGCAAGGGCCTCAAGCCACACCGCAGCCACGACGCCGCACACCCGACGGGAGCAAGCAAACATGCGAGCCGCGCTCACTGTGGCTCGGGAGCTGCTGCAGTGCAGGTTGCAGGAGAGCGGCCGAGACGTGTTGCTGGAACGCGTTCCCGAGCTCCTGGATGCCGCGGCTTCAGGGGCACCGCCCTTCTGTGTCCAGCTTCAACCCCAGGCCCCGATTAGATCAGATCATGCGGCGGGCCTCTCCGAACCCGCGCGCCCCAAGGCTTCATGGACACCAGCTCAACCATCGGCGCCGGGCGTCAGGCTACACCAGCACCACCTCCAATGAGCGAGGAAATGAGCATTGCTGCCTACGGCCCAGGCGGGCCGCTGCCCTACCGTCCTCAAGACGGCGCGTTGGGCCAGGCTACATGGAGCGTGGGGCACTATGACGAAGTCTTTGAGGCGGCGACCTCGAAGGCTTATGTGCCCCGCATGGTGGATCGGGAATACGCGCTGGAAGACGACCCTGGCTGGTTCCTCGGGTCAGGCTGGGAGGAAGAGACGCCAGAAGCCGAGCCTTTTCAGGAGCCTCAAGGAAACCTCACCAACCGCGCGGGCAGCAGCAGCTACCGGGTATCGCTAATTCCTCAGGAGCAAGCTTATGCTAACCATGGGTCGCAGGAGGTTTAGGTCACTGCAGCAGACGGCTGCCCCAGCTCAGCAACCTCCCTTCCGCCAGGAGGAGCTCACTGGGGGCTGCAGGAGAGTGGCCGGGAGCCAGGCCCCTCCCCGCGGCGCCCGGAGCAAGGCATCCCCCGGAGGTAGGCCCTCTGCCGGGGAGGTGCTGCAAAGCCTACCCCTGGTAGAGGACCCGTGGTTGCCGAGGGAATCGCTGGCGTCCCCTTTGCCCCATCGGCGTCGTCCTTGGTCTCCGGCCCTCGTCAATGGTAGTCGAGGGTGGCGCAAGGCGGTTGATGACCCACAAGTATAGGGGATCTATCGTAGTCCTTTCGATAAGTAAGAGTGTCGCTCCCAACGAGGAGCAGAAGGAAATGACAAGCGGTTTTCAGTAAGGTATTCTCTGCAAGCACTGAAATTGTAGGTAACAGATAGTTTTGTGATAAGATAATTTGTAACGAGTAACAAGCAATGAAAGTAAATAAAGTGCAACAAGGTGGCCCAATCCTTTTTGTAGCAAAGGAAAAGCCTGAACAATTTCTTATAATGAGAAAAACGCTCCCGAGGACACATGGGAATTATCGTCAAGCTAGTTTTCATCACGCTCATATGATTCGCGTTCGGTACTTTGATAATTTGATATGTGGGTGGACCGGTGCTTGGGTACTTCCCTTTCTTGGACAAGCATCCCACTTATGATTAACCCCTATTGCAAGCATCCGCAACTACAAAAGAAGTATTAAGGTAAACCTAACCATAGCATGAAACTAGTGGATCCAAATCAGCCCCTTACGAAGCAACGCATAAACTAGGGTTTAAGCTTCTGTCACTCTAGCAACCCATCATCTACTTATTAATTCCCAATTCCTTCCTCTAGGCCCAAATAATGGTGAAGTGTTATGTAGTCGATGTTCACATAACACCACTAGAGGAGAGATAACATACATCTCATCAAAATATCGAACGAATACCAAATTCACATGACTACTAATAGCAAGACTTCACCCATGTCCTCAGGAACAAACGTAACTACTCATAAAGCATATTCATGTTCATAATCAGAGGGGTATTAATATGAATTAAGGATTTGAACATATGATCTTCCACCAAGTAAACCAATTAGCATCAACTACAAGGAGTAATCAACACTACTAGCAACCCACAGGTACCAATTTGTGGTTTTGATACAAGATTGGATACAAGAGATGAACTAGGGTTTTGAGAGGAGATGGTGCTGGTGAAGATGTTGATGAAGATTGACCCCCTCCCAATGAGAGGATCGTTGGCGATGACGATGGTGATGATTTCCCCCTCCTGGAGGGAAGTTTCCTCGGCAGAACAGCTCCGTCGGAGCC
This sequence comes from Triticum dicoccoides, assembly GCF_002162155.2. NCBI lineage: Eukaryota > Viridiplantae > Streptophyta > Magnoliopsida > Poales > Poaceae > Triticum > Triticum dicoccoides. The sequence goes on from NC_041383.1 coordinate 544,428,870, forward strand.
CTAGATTGGTTCCGCCAAGGTTCCGCCTCGTGGCGGCAGAGTTTCGTCCCGTAAGCTTGTTTATGATTTTTTTCAGGGTAAAAGCCTTCATATAGCAGAAGATGGGCACCGGAGGGCCACCAGGGGGCTCAGGAGACAGGGGGCGCGCCCAGTAGGGGTGGGAGCGCGCCCCACCCTCCTGGCCAGGGTGTGGGTCCCCTCTGGTATTTTCTTCGCTCAATAATTCTTATTAATTCCAAAAGTGACTTCCGTGGAGTTTCAGGATTTTAGGAGCTATGCAAAATTGCTTCTTTTCCAGCTAGAATTCCAGCTGTCGGCATTCCCCCTCTTCATGGTAAACCTTGTAAAATAAGAGACAATAGCCATAAGTATTGTGACATAACGTGTAATAACAGCCCATAATGCACTAAATATTGATATAAAAGCATGATGCAAAATGGACGTATCAGCGGGGCCCTCGTCTGGCGATATGAAGCAAGGCTCGGTGCCTGTGAAGAAGGCCTAGTGCCTGTGAAGCTCGCCGCCCGTGACACTCTCACGTAATAATGAGTTGGGGTTGTACACGCCCCGGAGTCTCCGGAGAGCCGCCCTCGGGCCTCGGGGGCTCCCTCCCACGCTCAGTGGCAGCACTTAGCTCCGCGCTGGTGAGAAGACATCGAAGACTAGACTAGGTGCCGGACGCGGCCTTTTCCTTTTGCCTTCCTTTCTGTGGTCGAGCTTCCTTGCTTCGAATTTTAGTTGGAGTTGAATTTGCATTTGCGTAT
>NC_041383.1:544429983-544450733 GCF_002162155.2 Triticum dicoccoides
GTCTTGTTCGTGTGATTTCTTGTGTTCTGGTTTCTGCCCTAGTTTGAAGTTCGCACTAGCTACCTCCCCCTCGTGAGCCTCTCGCGGGCGGGGTCGGGAGAAGCGCACGTGCGCTACGCACATGTTGTACCACGGTCGGCACTCGTTCTCGTGAGGCCCTCGCAACCTGGTCAACAGGCCCCTCAGAAGACCCTCGGAGGCTCACGGCCTCATGAGCCTATTAAGAACTTACCCAGGCTAAAGGTAAGCTACAACGACAAGCTCGTCGCAGGGCCTGTAGGACCATAGAGGCACATGTTCAGCATCATTCCTAAAAGCATATGGATGGCAATCTTTTTACATGAGGGTCTTCCCCTCCCAAAATGCTCTTACAACCTTTGGGGCCACGCTTGAGCTTTTGTGTGCAGGATAAACAACAGAGAAACACGGGTCAGTCGGACATGTCGCTCACTGCATCCTCCTGGACGCCTCCCGACGCATTGCTGGCACTGTCACTGACATCACCATCACCGATGCCACTGTCACCACCGTCGACCATGTCGCCGCCGTCCTTCGCGACTACCACCCCGTCGTTGTCAGAAGCAAAGGCTCTAACAAGCGCATCCACATTGTCCTCCACTCTTCACGCTAGGTCGCGCCGGATGGCCTCGGGCACAGGAGCAATGACAGCGTCAAAGTCGAAGTGGGGATCAGCATTCTGAAGATGGCTGAAGACGCGGGAAAATGCGTGCCCAAGTAGGCCGTGGCTCCTCTCCACGACGACTTGCCGAGCCCTCTCAGATCGGTTCTCCAGGCGCGTCACCACATTAGTGAAGAAACGAAGATAACTGGCATAGTTGGTCACATGAGGATGCGGGGCGTCCTCCTCACAGATCTTGCCCAGGGCCGTGTTGGCCCTGTTTCTTAGTTCCTAGAGCATGGGGCTGTGCATGTGCTCCAGCGTCTGATGTTCAAGCACTTCCTCTCTGTTCTGCCGCGCAATGGATTCGGCGTCATCAACCCGCTGCTGGAGAGGAAGCAGCTCAGCATGAGCAGAGGCCAACTCAGTCTGCGCTGAGACCAGGGCGGCTGCGGCGGCCTCTGCCCACTGCTCCGCTTCAGTCAGCTTGGACCTAAGAGCAGCTATCTTGCCCACAGCCTCGGCTTCAATCAGCTCCAGCTTCAGGTCATACATGCACACAAGATCTGCACGAGCCTCCACCACGCGGCGATCGACCTCTTCTTGGACTCGAGCCTCGCGCGCGCCAACATCGCCCTCCGCCTAGGTAACCTGGCGCTCCCTCGTCTCCAACTGCTCAAGATCAAGGTTGCGCTCAGCGGCCTCCAGCGTCAGCGCTTCCTCACGCTTCCAGAGCTCCTCCTCCTTGATAGGCGTCCCCTTCAGCGACACAAGGGCAGCCTGATGCAGCTCCACTTGCTGCTCCAGGGAGGCGCTGCGGGCTTGGAGCTCCCACACACGCTTCTCTATGATTTCGCGACGATAATCTACTTCTCGAGCCACCTCCACAGCTCGGGAGCAGGCCTCTCGTGAGGATGCGAGGGACCCGGACTGGCTCAGGCTCACCCCCAGAAGAGGAACCAAGGATTGACGCCAACCGTTCATCGTCCACGACCAAAGGAGTTTCCCTGGGCAGGCTGACTGCTCTCTAGGAAGGGCCGCGAAGCAAAGGCGGCAAGGGCACGGGCTCAAGACACCTTGCGAGCAGGCGAGCTCCTCCGGCTGACCCCGCCTCAGGGGCAGCATGTAGGCTTGGGACGCTCAAGTCCAGCGATGAAGGCGAGGCCGGAGGAGATTGCTTCTTGGGAGACTCCGCAAGATTGATAGGAGGGATCCTGAAGAGTCACCGTCAGGAAAGGGAGAAGCGATTGAAGAATTACAAGGATGAGGTACATACTCGTCTATGGTGAAGTACTTCCTATGCTTCAACGGTCGGAAGGTGCGACCACTACAACTCGAAGACTCTTTCCTCTTGTGGAGTGCGGCGAAGTCCACGCGGAACCAACCCAAGCGCTCGACATGAGGACCAGCGCGTGGCACGGATGGAGAAGCACCCAGGCGGCCAACCTCAGGGGCGCCAAGTTGGGAGGAGCAACCAGGCACCACCTCCCACCGGCCTGCTAAGGCCTCAGGAGCCCCGGCCTCGGGAGCCGCATGCTGCGTCTCCCCATCAACGACCGCCTTAGGGCGGGCCTCACGAGCTCTAGAGGATGACGCTTTGGGAACCCCGTGCAGCGTCGGCATCACGACACCCGAGCCTCCAGCCTCAAGCGATGCTTGCCTCCCTGCGCCCACTCTTGGGTCAAGATCGGTGCCGGCGGTGAGGAATTGGGCCACGATGACGGGATTCTCGCGAGGCCCCGCAACGTCGACCGGATGCAACCCCCATTCATCGAAGAGAGGCATCTGTCCCGTGAACTCAGCCCTGTTTGAGCAGAGATACAGGAGGCTACCCCCGTGCCGCACATCGCCTAGCGAGGGGTCGCCAGTCAAGACCTCAAGCACCGTCCTCAGCGTTTCGGGTGCGAGTTCCGTCTCCTGAAGCCTCATGCGGTCCCGGTCGCCAGTCAGGGCCCACATCGGTCGGGAATGGCGCTGGAGAGGAGCAACGCAACACTGGAGGAACTCCTTCACCACCTAGGGAGCAGTCACGCCGAGCTTTCTCAACCTCCTCAGACGGTACCAAACAAAGGAGAGCCGGTGGCTCATGAGCCTCTCGTGGCCCCAGCCAGGATTGGGAATGGCAGGCAGCGACGGAGGTGAGAGTAGATGGCTGAGCACTCTGACATCCACATACAGCCACCGCGTCGGGAACCCGCTCATGGACGGCGGGAGGTCAAAATCAATCCTCGAGGCGGCCGACTCTGCCACGGCCTGGAAGCTCACGCACCCCAAGCACTGCGAGAAGAGGTGACGCAATAGGGCAACGGAAGGAGCAATGCCTACCATGGCTTCGCAAACAAAGGCGAAGACGGCAAGAAGGGTAACGGATTGGGGATCGAGAAGCATCATATGGATCTGATAATGGGAAAGCACAATATTGAAGAAGGCAGAGAAAGGGGGAACCAGGCCAGCCCACAAGGCGTCGACAAAGAACCGCACCTCAGTGATTGTCCTGTAAATGGAGGCGTGGGACGCAGGCCAGGCCATCATCTTTCCGCACTCGTTGAAGCTGGAAGCGAGCGCAGGGCAGACCTTGCCCAAGGCCTCCAGGGCAGCTGATGGCAGGCTCGATTGTCGGGGACGAACTAGATGAGGACAAAGGCTTCTTCGCCTTATCCTTGCTAGGTGGCGCCATGGTGATGGTGGGAGCAGAGCTCAAGTCAGATTGGGAGCGGAAGAAGAGGTTCGAGGAAGAAGGGGGAATAGGAAGCACGCTGCCAGCGGGGAGTAAATAATTGTGTAAGGCGTTGTGGCTGCCTAGCCAGGTGGATATTGGGGCAGCATGGGGAAGCGGAGATGCCCACATCCAATCAGTTGCCACGCGTCAACCAAGGCCGCAGGCTGTGAGGGCCCGCGGCACTATGTACTTGCCCTTTGGCTTCGCTGCTAAGCCAAGTCCGACCGCGACTTGGGCCCGGGGGCTACTGTCGGTGTTCTCGGAACGGGGGTCCCCAGACTTGCCTGCCTATGGCCTGTAGCGTTGTCACACCCAATATGTGATACTATCCTAAAGAGACTTGAAGGTCCCACCAAGGATAGAACCGCATATTGATACGCTTTTTCAAGGTGGATATCATTACATCAACATTAGGCATACAATGCCACACGAATACAACATCATCATACACCAGAGCATCATCCGACTACGGATGAAACACAATCAGGCACTCAAACGACGTCCAACCTGGTAGCCCAGGCTGCCGACCTGGAACCTATCCCCTGATCAAAGAAGAAGCAGAAGAAGAACTCCAAAACAAGCAAGCATCACTCTCGCGTCATGATCATCACATAACATGTACCTGCAACTGTTGTTGTAGTAATCTGTGAGCCACGAGGACTCAGCAATCCCATTACCATGGATATCAAGACTAGCAAAGCTTAGTGGGTAAGGAAGGGGTAAAGTGGTGAGGTTGCAACAGCGACTAAGCATAATATGGTGGCTAACATATGCAAATAATAGCGAGAAGAGGAGCAACGGAACGGTCGTGAAGCTAACAATGATCAAGAAGTGATCCTGAACTCCTGCTTATGTCAAACATAACCCAAAACCGTGTTCACTTCCCGGACTCCGCCGAAAAGAGACCATCATGGCTACACACATGGTTGATGCGTTTTAATTCGTATCTGGTGTCAAGTTATCTACAACCGGGCATTAACAAATTCCCATCTGCCACATAACCGCGGGCACGGCTCTTGAAAGTTTATACCCTTCAGGGGTGTCCCAACTTAGCCCATGATAAGCTCTCGTGATCAACGAAGGATATTCCTTCTCCCAGGAAGACCCGATCAGTCTCCGAATCCCAGTTTACAAGACATTTCGACAATGGTAAAACAAGACCAGCAAAGCCGCCCGCTGTGCCGACAAATCCCGATAGGAGCTGCAAATATCTCGTTCTTAGGGCACACCGGATGAGCAAGACGTCGGGTTGGCATAGACCCTGGTTGCCCAGGTGGTGCCAGACAACGCTCGGTTTGGACCAGCACTTGGAGAAGCACTGGCCGGGGGGGGGGGGCTAAAATAAAGATGACCCTCGGGTTGGCCGACCCAAGGGAAAGGTATAGGTGGTGGTGAGGCAAATGGTAAAGCCAAGGTTGGGCCTTGTTGGAGGAGTTTTATTCAAAGTGAACTGTCAAGGGGTCCCATAAATCACCCAACCACGTAAGGAACGCAAAATCCGGGAACATAATACCGATATGACGGAAACTAGGGTGGCAAGAGTGGAACAAAACACCAGGCATAAGGCCGAGTCTTCCACCCTTTACCAAGTATATAGATGCATTAATTAAATAAGAGATATTGTGATATCCCAACATAATCCTGTCCACCATGGAGCAATCTTCAACTTCACCTGCAACTAACAACGCTATAAGAGGGGCTGAGCAAAAGCGGTAACATAGCCAAACAACGGTTTGCTAGGAAGGACGAAAAAGGTTAGAGGCTGACATGGCAAATTGGAAGGTTTGAAGAACAAGTGATAGGTAGCGCAGCATATCAATGATAGTAGTGAGATCCAAGGTGACGGTCATCTTGCCTGAAATCCCGCTAGGAAGAAGAACGAGCCCATGAAGAAGATGAAGCCACGAAGACAAACCAAGCATAGACGAACGAATCCTCACGATCGCAACAAAACAGGAACTAACAAGAAGAAGCACAACCGGAAAGAAGTAAACAACACAGTAAACACACAAGCATAAACATGACATGATGCACATACAAGCATGATGCATGTCCGGTTTAATGAGGAATGGCATGGCAAAGTGCAACAAACAATACTACAAGTTAAATGGAGCTCAATATGTAACGAGTTGCATATTGACAAAACACCACATTGACATATTTAGTTTAATCTCTTTTAAGCTACCAAACAATTTTAAATGTTGTTAAACATGGCAAGAGGTGAAGCATAATTAAACTACCTATCTAGGCAAGTTTAAATGAGGCCGGAACAACAAACAACAATTTCGGAAAAATCCTCATATGCATATTTTGGATTTGCTACTGTTCTTCCCTAAACCATATTTTAATGTTGTTAAACAATAAAACAAAGTGCAACAAGTTAATCTATGCATTTTTCCACCCCATTTACATATTAAGTTTATTTAAAACTGAGCTACGGTTATTTAGTTATGAAATAAATCATTTTAACATGTCATTTATGCACATTTAGTCAAACAGCAATTTTAAACATCTTTAATAGGGATGAAAGTTGCAAATTATGAAAGTACATGAAATCCTAAGCATTTTACATATATAGTTTGTTTAGTTTGGATGCATGCATATTTAGTTATTAACCAAACAAAACAGTGGCATTTCCTGTAAATATGCATGCACTGGAAAATGCAAAATGTCATAGAGCAGAAAAAAAACACATACGCGGGCCAGAAGCAATACAGTGCAGTCGCCCGAGAGTGAATGAGGCCCAAGAGGATTTGAGGTCCAGCGGGTGAGTGTGTGGGAGCAAAAATAAAAGGAAACATGGCAAAAATTGGGGCGCCTTGGGTTCGAACTATATTTGGCCATGGGTCGGGCCAGGCCGGGCTTGGGCCGGGCCTGAAAAAGCTCATGGCAGAAAACTGAGGCCCATGCCCTCCCAAGCCCTATCACTGGGCCTACTTTTCAAGCCCAAGCCCGGCCCATCTGGTAAAATGCCCTAAAAAGCCCTTAGGGCTTAGGGCCGTGGGCCGGGCCTCTTCCTTAAAATGCCAATATGCCAAGCCCAAGCCTGTCCAGGCCCTATTGGTGGGCTCAAAACTCAGGCCCAAGCGCAGCCCATGGGCAAGCCCATCGGGCCTAGGCCCTAGATTTTAGGGTCGGGCTTGGGTTGGCCGACAGGGTCGGGCCTGAGATGGCCAGGACTAGCTCAAACACAGGACCTCCCGCATGCGAACGCGTGTGTCTAACCAGCTGGGCTACCGCTGGATGTTGCTAGAGAGGAGCACGGCTCCCTTTGAATGGATGAAAAGGCCAAGCCCTGACCTTCCATGAACACACAGGAATATTTGCCGGCGGCGAACTCGATCAAGACGGCGACTAGAGAGGTTGTAGAGCACCGGCGGGCGTGCGGAAAAGGGACGTTGGTGCGTTGCAAGGAGATATCATGCAAAAGGCTCACGTGCGCGAGAAGACTCGAGGTCGCCTTGGTCATGGCGGCGACAAGACGAAGAAGGGCCACGGGCTCTCCATCGAGCGCAGCCGTGCGCGTATGCAGATGCATGTGCATGGAGGTGTGGCAGTGAAGGTGCAGCAAGGGCAACATGAGCAATGAAGCCAGCGGGCATGTGTGAGAGCATGAGCTTGCGGTCATGGCGGCGATGCATGGCGAGGCAGGAGCTATAGCGGCAGGCGTGCGAATCATGTGTGGTGCACGCGTGCAGCGAATGTGGCGTATATGCGCGGGGTGAGGCGGAAGTAGAGGCCGGGCTCGTGCGCAAGCACGGCTCGGCGTGGGTGACGCAAGTCGCGGCGGCAAGGCGAAGTAGAGGCGCGGCGCTGCTGCAGAGAGCGGTCAGACATGGGGCGATGCGTGCGCGAGGGGATCCAGAGCGGGGCTGGACGAGCATGATACAGCAACCCCAACTACTACAGAAAAACGTAGTAGTCTTCGTCGGAGCACCGACAGTTAGACGAAGGCACGAAACGAGCGACGCGTACAGGGATCGGTCAGCAACAGGAAAGATCAGGGATGGGTCTGGGTATACCTAGTATACCTAGGACAGGAAGATGTGGCCGGGGACGCAGCAGGTCGACAGCGGGGAGGCGAAGATCTCTGGTGGACTTGCTGTCCGTGAAGCAGAGGAAGCAGGGGAGGAGGCCATCGGCATGGAACTTTGCGATCCGACTCGGGGAAGACGTCTGAACGGGCGTAGTCGAAGTCGGCGAATAAGATGGACATGCTGGAGACGACTGTGGCGGCCTCCGACCAAGCAGGAGACGGCGAAGCTCTCGGTGGTGCTCTCTGTTCTTGAAGAAGAAGAAAGAAGAACTAGAGGAAGTTGAGGCCTTGAGGTGGCGTCGAGAGGGGAAGAGGGAAACCCTAGGGCGCGGGCTTGGGGCATTATAGGGGAGCGCGAAGTGCTGGCCTCGACGTCCGTGAAGCAGATCTCACGGTGTTGGCGCTCCTGAAGGTAGAGGAGGGAGACGGCGCTGTAGCGGAGCAGGTGGCCATTCGGCTCGGCTGGGCCGGGGAAAGAAAGGCTCAGGTGGGCTGCGGGGAGTGAGGTGCTGGTGGGTTGCGCTGTTTCCACTGCTGCTTCTCTTCTTCTCTTTTCTTCAGATAGAAAACAAGACAGAAAAGCACAGGAATAATGGAGAGGGTGGAGAGAGATATGAGAATATCCCTGGAGTCCAGAATTTGTGCAGAATTTTAATAAATTGACTTGGCAATTTTTATAGGTAGAAAAATAATCCAAGTTTGAATTAAATTCAAACTTGAGCCATTTTTGAACGCAACCAAAACAACTACAAAGGGTCTGAAATTTGGCAGAGAGGGTGTAGGCATGGTATAAGATTTATAGAAAATAAGTGAACATTTTACTGGGAGAGGAAAATGCCTCTTACAATAAATGTGTGAGAATTGGAAGGAAGAAGCTAGTCATGGGGTGTTGCACTTGATGATGGTTTAGATGGAAGGGCAAGATGGAGCAGCAAATAAGATGAGGAGAAGGAGTTCACAAAGGTAGCAAGCCCACCACAAATATACACACGATAAATATGCACACTACATTGATGATCATGATGCAAATGCAACATAAATGACAAAGGCAATCATCACATCATGAAGCATATAACAAGGCAAGGATGGCGCAATGCAATATAATAAAAGATGAACATGATGCAAGAAGCAAAAATGACAAGGCACTCAACAAGATCATGGCATAACATATATGAATGAAATATGCAAAACAATTATGATAATGCAACAAACATAATGAACACACGTCAATAACTAAAACAAATGGAAGGGAAAATGAAACGTCGGTCTCGGGGCGTTACAAGCGTGGCTCAATCGGTGGCCCAGTATGGCCCGGCTTCATCAACCCACACTCAAGACCCTCGCGAAGGGCCAAGCCTTGAGGGGCGAATGACACGAGGCCTCCTCAGGGGCGGCCTCACCAGGTAGGCTCACGAGGAGGCGGAGAGATCAAGGCAAGGGGTACCTCGCGAGGTGCCCATGACGCAAGCCATGACGATCAAGACCAGGCGGGCGCCTGCCCGCGCAGTGTCCTTGTTTCCTCTTTGGTGCAAAGGGGGCAAGCGTAGGCGCGGAGTACCGAGGCATCAGGCAAAGGTTTCCATATCGGTGCAACGAGACCAAGACCAGCAAAGCGGCAGGACGGAGGTCACCGTGGAGCCCAAGACGACGTCATCACCAACACCTTTGGCAGTCGAACACCACCTTTAGTCAGGATAGCTTGTACTAGCTATCCCCTTTCGAAATGGCCATTGTTGGATCCCTTCCTGCTCAATATTTGGGAAGAGGACCAGTGCCTCTATAAATAGGGCTAGCCACCATAGTAGAGAAAGGAGGGAAGTTCATCCGCACACCACACCACCACAAGAACACCTCTCCTCGCGAGGCTGTTCTTCCCTTGTACTGTTCATCATCAGCCCAATAGGCAATCCACCACCACACATAGGAGTAGGGTATTACACCACAACGATGGCCCAAACCTGTATAAATCTTGTGTCCCTTGTATTGTTCATCGATCTAGCCTAGAAACCGCGGCGAGGCTAAGGGCGTGTTTTGGTAGGGAGGAGATCTTCGTGCGCACCCCAGAGTTTGAACCTTAAGGGTTTTTCCGGAACCCGATATACGAAAGAGCAGAACCAAACAAGTACTATTCTACTTTGGATCCATCGCAACACACGGGCACTTTACTAGTAAAAGAAAAAGGCCTGCCGCATTCATGTCGCACCCCCACAAGCCCAGGAATCAGGAGTATTCCATGGCCCGTCCGACATGCCACATAGCTAGGGAAGGCGTGTTGCTTAGCATTTTCACTTTCATGTGGGACTGCAGTTGAGCAAACCGACTATCGGCAAACCGCACATCGCCCACCATGTTGGAAAACAGCAACAAGGGGCTGATCTAGCTGTAGCATGGAAGCCAAGAAATTTGGTGGCAGATGGGGCTCGTTGATAGAGTAGGAGCACTCCTTCCCCGCAAAAAAAAGAGTAGGAGCACATTGTACTAGTACTCCTACTAGTACGAAGTTTGTACTAGAACTAGTACTACCACTATACAACTAGGTATGTGCATGACACAACATCATAGGAACAAAAAATGGGAAGATCTTGTTTAGGGTGATTTATCTTTTTTTTCAGTCAATGTAGTATGAATAATATGATGTGTGGGGCACCCATGAAGCTTATGTGGTTTGGTTGCATGGCTAGGAAAGGCTAGAGAAAAATAAATAGTTAATGTTTTTAAAGTGCACTCCACTAAATAGATACTTTGGATCCATTGCAATGCATGGGCCGGCACATTGGTAGTAGTAAGAGACAAATTCCGGGTTTGGCACGAGTTCGTATTGCGGGAGACACTACAAAAAAAGACACATCCGTGACATTTTGGGCCGAACGATTTTCTTTTGTGTCATACATATGACACTTCTATGATGATAATTGTGACAAAACCGGGTATCGTCATAGATGTGGTGGGCTCCTACTTCTATGAAAAAAAATCATGATAGAAAATGGGCTTTTCGTCCTGGGTGGGCTGGAGACGCAGCTGCATGACATTCTTTGGGCCGTCCATGACGGAAAAAACCATGGTAGAAGCGAGGGCGAGAAAAATTTCGGGGAGTTCCCGGTTACGGTGGGAGGTCGGGGGCCGAGCGATGCACGTTTCTCTCGTACACGTACGCGCGTGTGTGCGAGCCGTTGGCTCTAACTGAACCCGAGCGAGGCCATTGGGCTCTAACTGAACCCGAGCGATTGCATTGCAGGCTACGCGTTACTAAACCCGAGCGATCAATCGATGGCTGTTCACTGAACCCGATCGAGCGATTCCTTCGCTACTACTGCTAACTGAAGCCAATCGATGCTACCTCTGGGATGAACAGTGAGCGTTGCGGAGGGGCGGGGGTTGGATGAACAGTGAGCGGTGGCGTTGCCTCTGGATGAACATGACCCTGTGGTGTGGAGGGCTAGATGAATAGTAGATGGTGGAGGGGTGCCCGTGGAGGGGTGGTTGAACAGTAGCCGGTGGAGTAGCGCACGGTGGAGGCTGGATGAACAGGAGCCCGTGGAAGCTGGAGGAGGTCGAAGGTAGCCCGTGGAGGCTGGAGGAGGTCGATGGTGGAGATGAACAGTATCCCGTGGAGTCCCGTTTTGCGGTACGCCACACCCCTCCCGATGAACGGGACCCCCCGTTTCGACCGTAGCGCTCCAACACAAGTCCGTTTCGTTCGTTTTGCGGTACGCCACACCCCTCCCGATCAACAGGACCCCCATTTCGACCGTAGGAGGTCCATTTCGTCCGTTTTGCGGTACACCACACCCCTCCCGATCAACAGGACCCCCGTTTCGACCGTAGGAGGTCGGTTTTGTCCGTTGTGCGGTATGCCACACCCCTCCCGATCAATAGGACCCCCATTTCGACCGTAGGAGGTCCGTTTCCTCCGTTTTGCGGTACGCCACACCCCTCCCGATGAACAGGATCCCGTTTCGAACGTGGCCGGTCGAACACAAGGCCGTTTCCTCTGTTCTGCGGTACGCCAGGCCTAGTTTCCATCGCATATTTCGTGCAAGCCCTCCCGATGAACACGACCACGCATTCCGTTCCGACCCAGCCGGTTGGCTCCCACGTGTTCTGTTGCCTCCCGATGAACACGACGCATTCCGTTGCCTCCCCATGAACACGACGCATTCCGTTGCCTCCCCATGAACAGGACGACGATGCTGTTTCTCCGTTCCGACCCAGCCATGTACACGAGCCCTGGCCGTATGTATGCGCAAGTGAGCGTTTGAGACCCTGCCCGTATGTACACATACGTGGCCGTATTTTCTTTCTTGCACACTGGCCGCTGTACGTACGTGTACATGCTACGTGCGCGCCTCTACTACGACACGTGCGCGCCTCTACATTGACAAGTATATATGTACGTACACGTTCACGACCAGAATGACAACGTTGCGTATGCTTCGACCAGGTGGGTCCCGACTGTCAGGCACTTCCTTGCGTTTGAAAATGTAGCTGGTGGGTCCTAGCAGTCAGGGAGGCGAATCATTTTTTTCCCGGACGCACTTCCTTGCGTGTGAAGGTGTAGCTGGTGGGTCCCAGCAGTCAGGGGTGCGAATCGTTTTTTTTGCCTGGACGCACTTCCTTGCGTGCGAAGATGTAGCTGGTGGGTCCTAACAGTCAGGGGGGAAACGTTTTTTTCGCGAAATACGATGGCCCATCCGGTGGTTCCTACTGTCAGGTGGAGGAATAATTATTTTGCGCGTAATAAGGAGGCACTTCCTTGCGGCCGCCGTGGACCTAGCTGTCAGACTCTCCACGCATGGTACTCTTCCGATGGAAGTCGGTCGTTGACCACATTGACCACGCCACACCGAGAGCACCACAGCGGTGGACGACGCGGAGCCGGGGAAGACGCAGTAGTGGATGCCCACGTGAAGAGGAGTACCAGGGTTCACTGGTTCGACTACAGTGTGAGGTTGCCGTCGCTGCAGAATAACAGGGGGTGTGTGTGAGTAGAGGGATGGCTTGGCCAGCGGTGGGAGTAGTAGGGGGCGGTGAGGCCTCCGCGGCATCACAGCCGGCCATGGGAGGCAGGAGTATGCGACACGACCGGCGCTGCTTTGGGCGGCTGGAGCACGAAGACCAGAGGTTGAAGAAGCACTACGGCCATTGGATGGACATCGTACGGTCACTGGAGCTAGAACCGTTCATATTGACTAAGTTAACAAAGCCCTCCGTCCCTGTAAACTTAGTAGGCTCACAAGTCAGCCTCCCACCAAGGTGAGTCCCAGCTAGCAGGGGGAGTATTCATTTTTTATGCGTAATAAGGAGGCATTTCTGGTGGGTCCGAGCTGACAGCGGGGGGAATAATTTTTCGCGAAATACAGAGGCCCTTCCGGTGGGTCCCAGCTATCAGGTGGAGGAACCATTATTTTGCATGTAATAAGGAGTCATTTTCCTGTGTGGGCCCCTACTTTCAGCCTCTTTCGATGCCTGTTGTTTGTTGACCATGTTGACCTCGCCGCAACGAGAGCACAAACGCGAAGGACGAGGGCGAGGCCCAGGAAGAGAACCACCTGGAGTCGGCGAAGCCACCACAGCGGATGCCTACGCTGAGGGGAGAACGAGCGCTAACTGGTCGGCTGTGGGGTGAGGTTGACGTCGCCAGAAAATAACAGGATGTGTGGGTGGTTGGAGGGATGGCCTGGCGGCAGCACAACCAGCCACGGGAGGAGGGAGCAGGCAGTCCTCCCAGCGCTGGTTTGGGCGGCTGGAGCAGGAAGATCAGAGATTGAAGAAGCACGGAGGCCGTTGGATGGACATCCAACAGTCACTGTTGTGTGTTGACTAATTTGACAAAACCTTGCGTACGCGTAAAAAAAAATTTAGGACAGCGTCATCGTCAACCTAGTAGGCCCAGAAGTCCGCCTCCAAATTTGTGGAAAACAGCATACAACCCATTAGCCATTATTTTCAATAATTTATAGCCCATTTGCTAATTCTTAAGGATATTTTAAGCCCATATTCTTTTTATTAGCATTACAGACCATATATTCTAGGCACTGCTAAAAATTCAACGGAATTTTGCATATTTCGGTGGGGTCCGAACTATTTTAATCACGAAATTTCGAGTCATGTTAAAAATAATTTTCAAAAAATTATATCAAAATAAAATTCAAAAAACAATTCTCCGCAAAAAAATGAATGAAATTTAGAATCTTAACTAGCAAGATGCCCGTTCGTTGCACGGAACATGAAGATGCATTTTTATGTGTAGTTTAACTTGTGGGAGAAAAGATGATATTTTAATGTAATTGCCAGTTGGCTTTGGTTTAAAAATTTACAGCCCATTTCTTACAACTTATAGCCCGTTTTCTAGGGAAGCCCATTTCTTACTACTTACATCTCTCCTCGTCTTGAAAGATTTGCAGCCTAGCAGGGCTGAGAAAAGCAAGTAGGCCTCGGTTTTGGTATTCTTTGAAAAAAAGTACTGGGCTAGCCAATTTCAGAAAGAAAAAATATATTAACTGGGCTCGTCATGTGCTTAATAAAAGCGTAAGCGTGGGCTAGACGGGCCACAACCCCCGCACAGCGCGCAGTTGAGCTCCATCTCTGAAATTGAAAAATAACTGGGCGAGCTGCTGGGTCCCTGGTGTTATCCGCTTGCTGTGTAATTTTCCCGTTTATTGACTACATTGACAATGGCGTGGAACCTAGTTGTCAAACAATTAGGAGGAAGTATTTTTTTGGCTTGTAATAACGAGGTACCTGCTTGCGAAATGAATGACCCTAGTGGGTCCCTACTATCTTCCTCTCCATGTACAGTCATCTCCTGATTCCTCTTGGTTGTTGACCATGTTGACAACGCCAGACAGCGGCAGGCACAACGAGCTAACCAAGGCGGAGAACGACGGCAAGGCCACGGACGGGAATGAACAGCAGCCATGGAAGATGCGGCAGTGTAGTGGCAGGTGGAGGGGAGTACGAGGACAACAACATGCAAGTCAAGCATACAAAGGGTACAAAAGCCCAAGGATTAATTATTCATCAATTTTTTAGACAAAAACCAGATTGAACATGACAGTGACATCTAACCCAACCACTCTTTTTTGCAGTCACAAACAAATGGATCGGTCTAATCCAGAAAATCAACATCTTATGCAAAAAAAATTATTTCAGGACGTCTACAACTTATTGTAAATAGAAGCCGAGCACGTTTAGAAGCCCATTTGTCCACCTAAAACTTCTTTTTTTGCTGTTCAACATGTTCGTCCGTGAGAAATCTCTTGCTATAAAAATTAAGCCTCATGGACAATAGTAACCTTGCATTCAACAAGAAGAATGCGACAAAGCTTCTTTTTGCCTGGTTGGATGCATATCGTCCCATCGTTATTGTCCTCGAATGAATGTCATGAGAACTGAGAAAATCCTTGTGCTTATTACGCCAATGATTGGTTATATGTTTTTCTCCATGTGGTTCTGCCAAAGTAGACATGAAGATTGAAAACAGTTAAGGTCTGAAAAAAGAGTATGTCGAAAGAACGACATCTGCACAGTTAATTCTAGTACAATATATACGGGCTTTCAATGTGCATGAAATCATCATCTCTATGTATAAATTCTCCAGAGACCGAAAGCATCGCAGCAAGCCAATAATTATGTCCAGATCAAAACTATACATTCTGATATATATGATCTTGATAGAATCCAGCAGCATTGATAGGCTATCAATGGACGAACTCTTCATTGAGCATATAACATAATATTAGTACCCAAAGTGTACTCCAAGATGATATAAAACTTATGCGCACAAATGAAAAATGCAGCATATGATTACAAATGTGTAGATGATAATATACGGTACCTGAAAAAGTGAGGAGCCAAACACCAACTCCTTGTGATTATTAAATGGGTCACGAATTACACCCAAGGTCTCCCGTTTGGGCACAGAGACGACAGTTATTTCTGAAGGTGTATAACAATTATGAAGGAGCAACCTTTCAAGTGAAGGGGCATCTTCCATGATGAGCTACTATCCTTTAAAACAAATTCCAATGCTTTTAAGGTGAGGCGACTTTATTTGGAGACAACCGATACCGATTTCTATTCCCAAAACAATTAGCAAGTGCTCCAGGGCAGGGCAACTTGAGTGGATGATGCTGTGCAGTGAGGCCTCCGACAGATAAACCACCACAAGCGAAATTTTTTTTTAGCAGTGGGAGTCAAAGCATTTGTACCAGATCGTCTGGTAGATCGCACCGGGCAAAGGTGGCGGTGTGGAGAGAGGAGCAAAACTGTGAGATGGACAACGGTGGTGTGGGCACGAATTCTTGGTACGAAACTTTCGTGGTAATGGTAGAACTCAAACTGCTGGAGTTTTCCGAATTCAGGGGATGTTAGCCAATCGTCCACCTTGCCGGGTATGGACAGCAGGTAGCTTGTCGGGATGCAGAGGCATTGAACGGGGCCCTGCTGGTGAGAAGAGACGATGGCTCTAAGGAGATAAAATTCAGGAAGGATAGATATCTGATGACAATCGAGATTGAGGGGCGCGGTGCGCCATAGAGGGCGCCACCGAGTTGAGAGGACTTGTGTGCGGCAGCAATCCTTGGTGGGGAGAAGCGAGATGATCTCCTCAAGGATGACGCCCGGGAGGTCGCTGATGCGGTCCACCGGAGATTCTACCGGTTCCTCAGATCCGGGTGGGGGGGGGGGCTCGCCGCTTCTCCCCGCGCTACCGGGTGCGGGATCTACAACCGGCGTTGCTACTGGCGGGAGCCTCATCTTCTTAGTGCTGGGGCCAGACGACTCCATTTTCCTTGTGGGCGTCGCGCCGAGCTCACAGATTTGAGCAGAGTAGCCAGAAACGAGCCTAGTGGCAGTGCGAGTGGGGAAGAAGGAGGGCTGGGGATTTCTGTATGAGTGGAAGAAGAGGAGCAGGCGTTTTATGTACGAGTGAGGAAGAAGGTGAACAGGGTTTCCTGGACGAGTAAGGAAGATTGGGGAGCGGGGGGAAATGGGGGAAGATGGAAGCGGGAGAGTGAGTTGTTCGTGTTTATAAGGCCCGCTGCACTAACTACTCGCTTTTTCCCAAGAACCGCTCTCTTCTTTTGCGTTGTTGCATTGGAGCTGGCGCATGGACTTGGCTGACTGGCCATGCATGCAGGATGCATGTCCCGCCGGCCACTTCATGCGCCTGGTTTGTTACTAGGCCTATTTAATAGGCTGGTTATGGAGTAAATTAAGGAGATTTATTTTCTCTGTGTGCATCCACCAAATTAGAGGATGCGGTACTGGATGCAGACACTCACATTAAACTAACATTAAGAAGAACAAAAGTTCAGCATGTATATGCATCTCAATGATTCACCATACTATAACCAATACAAAGCTGTGAGAAGGTGTGGAAATAAAGAAAATCAGTCGATGCTTCTCTGAGCAAAGGGCCTCCCTGCCCACGCATTAATTTCCTGGGCATGCTTGTTTGTACTCAATGTTGCGAGCACTTTGAGCATGTTTGCAACTCCACAGCTAGCTAGCTGCCTCATCTTGCAATTGATGCTGACACATTTGCAGAAAACACATGAGGTAATAGAGATGACTCAACATGGGTCCATATTGTGCAGTTCCCCTGAAATCATATTCATTGTCCTGAATCTGAAAAGATAGGAAAACAGTAGCTATACTTAAACGGTGTTGCAAAACAGTAGCACATATCAATAGCTCTGGCATGACAAAACACAATCATCTGGACGAAGGGGATAGTGACCTGCCTGAGGAAGATTATATATAATTTCATAAGTCCTTGGTTGATTTCCACCTTCGGATGTATTGCTTGTTTGCTCCTCCACACATGACAGGATTGTTCCGCACTGCATTCAGAAAGTCAACGTACGAATAAGCTAATTTCATCTTGCGGTGGTCATTGTACATAGTTATGAATGTAGGAATACCTGGAGCACCATGAGGTTAGCTGACAGCAGGGAGATGCAGCCATATAAATTTTGTGCGGTGCTACCAAAATTGAGGTTTGTATCCCTTCCAGTTATGAGAATTCTTCTTGAAGTTGGTAGAATGTGACGGCTTGTTCTTCCAGTTATGAATGTGACGGCTTGCCTTTCCCCTAAGATTTGTTCTTGTTGTTTTGCGGCTGGTTGGGCCGGAAGTTCTTCTCGTGTACCATGTGGGCACTAGAAGCTCCCTCAGCGACCGAAGCACGTGTGTATTTTGCTCTCGCCTTCTCCTTAAAATCAAAAATACTAATGGGATCCAAAACAGAAAACTCATGTCTCTTGTTTTTCAGAGAAGTAGAAAAATCGTTCCACGAAGGTGGAAGCTCGGCAATGATGGACCCAGCAACAAATTTGTCCGGCAACACACACTTAAAGTACTCAAGTTCCTTAGAGAGTGACTGTATCTCATGAGTCTGCTGAACAACAGAGCGCTCATCAGTCATCTTATAGTCACAGAATTGCTCCATGACGTACAACTTGTTGCCAGCACCCGAGGGCCCAAACGTGGCCTCGAGCGCAGCCCACATGTCTTTGCCGCTGTCAAACGACATATATGAATCCACAATGGAATCGTCAAGAACACTCAGCAGGGCAGCTTTGAAGAGGGTATGCATGTTCTGAAAAGCTTCCTGATGTGTAGGATTAAGATCGCCCTCAGGCTTACCCTTAGTGGTGTCATAGCAGTACATGATCTGAAACCAATATACTGCTCTTGTGCGCCACCTTTTATATTGCACCCCCATAAAAGTAGGCGGCTTCAAAAGCGCAGCAAAACCACTCGAAGTAAATTTCCTGTAATAAGGTTTTTGGATTGGATTGTTGAATATATGAGCAATTTAGTATGAGATTTAATCCGAATCAGCAGTAAATAGATCATGACGACAATTGCAAACATCAAAGTAATGATGTGGACTAAACCAGGAGGACAGAATCACATACTGGACAGTGGGAGCAGAACCGATGTGGTTGATGTTGTGACTCATGTCGTTGATGCAGAGGTTACCGAGGTCGGGGAAGAAGGCTATCGTTGAGGAAGTTGTCGCTGGCAGCAGTCACATTAGTGTGCTCCCCAAAAACCTGATCGCCCCTCTCCTGTACAGGATCACGAAAGGCGGGGTTCGGAGGACTGTTGTCCCTTCTCGCAGTGCATGCCGAAAGGAGGGCTGGAGAAGAAATGCGTGGCGGCGCTAAGATCCGGAACGATGCAAAACCATATGATACAGCGGCGGCTAGGGTAGAGCATGTCAGGTCGGTCGTGCGAGTATAATAGTAGGCCTTTGGCCCCCAAACCCCACGTCCAAGTCAATAATAGCTCAAAAAAAGTCAATAATAGCCCCACCAAGGTTTGTCTCAAAAAAATGGAGTAATTAAGGCGTCCGTTAGTCCCTTTAGTATAAATACAATATCATTAATAATGGCCCCACCTTTTGTCTCACAAAGTATGTTGGAGTACAACTGGCTACATGTTTACAATCTGCTTCTCTTCTTTCTCCTCTTCTCTCTCCTTCAACTAAGCACAAATACTATATTTAAATCCATATAGCCTGCTTATGTCATCTAATTGTAGTACTTGCTCTAAAGTTACTCTCCACTGTGTAGTCTGAAATGCCGGGCGTGCAGCGGGTGGTGCCCTCGGTCGGCGCGCCGCTTCAACAGCGGAAGCAGTGAGAGGTCGCGTCACCCTGACATTCCATCAATGTGGAGCGGCGGGCTCAGCTGGCGCCGGGAGGGAAGCGCGCGCGGGAGGGGGAGGGGTTTTTGTTGGGCCAAGAAGGTGAGAAGCCAACTTGGGATCGGTCCGGACGGGGAAATATCATGTGCTTCCATACTCTGCATATGACACTAGTCTATGTTACTACTCCCTCCTTTCCAGTTTATAGAGATGTTTAGAGTAACATAGCAATATGTTACAGTATAAGTTACTCCCCACTATGACCAGCCTTGGCCTCTCCCAGTGCTCCACCATGTATAGCTGCTAAGCCTGCCACGTAGGCATAAAATATGATGTGGCACCAATAAACTAAGCACCTATGCATTGAAGACTTGAGTTACTAAGCAATTTAATGCACTTAGCACCGCATCTAAAGAGCATTAATAGTATAGCCAGCTGCTGGCTATGAGCGAGTGCCATGTCATCTACAGCCCATCTTATAGTCAACATGTACAATAGTAGATCAAAAGAGTGTACTACTTTTTTATTATGTGGCCCACCTTTCATTCTCACAAAGTGCCTAGGAGCACGTGCTAGAGCTGGCCCTTCACGAAGAGCCCGCTTACCTTCTCTCTCCTATTCTCTTTACTCCAACTAAGTAGAAATATACTAGTTTATTCCTTATAGCCTGCTGAGTCAGCTCTATTGTACTTGCTCTAAGCACATCTAAGCACTTACTAGCTCCCCCTTGACCGTGGACCTTGACGGTGTACGTCACCTTGTGTCTCATAATTTTCCTCGTCATCATCTGAGTCTTAGAAGATCTCACCCACATCATCATTAGCATGCAGCCGCCTTGATAGACAACATGCGTAGAAGGAGTAGAGGCGACTGGGGACGCACCACCACCACGTCGTGGGCACTCCGTATGTGATCGTGTGCATGTAGCGTGCGTGTTTTTCCATCGGTGCTAGCTCTAAGGCCGAGGCTGTGGTCGTCTTCGTCTCCGACTAGTAGTTGTGCAACGAAGGCAAAGAGGTGCTGCAAGAGATGCGTATGCGCCGTTGCGTGTGAGCTTCGCCGTAGCACGACGAACTGGATGTCGCCGTGGATGGCGCACACCTCCATGCAACCGAGTGTGTGCACATGCATGTGTTATTCACGTGCATTCTACGGCCGAGCGTGTGTGCATGCATGTCTTGTGTACGTGCGTTGTGTGCTCCATGTTGTGCGCGTATGTGCATGAGTTGGATCGGATGGAGTTAGTGCGTTGGCTTGTGTACATGCATGGCTGCATGCGTCCTGTCCATGCGTGGCTTGTTGCATGGTTATCAATAATTCAATATAAACTACTCCCTCCATTCCTAAATAAAAGTCTTTCTAGCCATTTCAAATAGACTACAACATACGGATGTATGTAGACATATTTTAGAGTGTAGATTCACTCATTTTGTTTCGTATGTAGTCCCTTATTGAAATCTCTAAAAAGACTTATATTTGGGAATGGAGGGAGTATAAAACATCGTCATGTTCTTTTATTTGTTTATAGGTGGGCAGGCGGCAAAAAATAGGGGAAAACGCGCAAGGTTCCTTGCAGACGCTCCACCGTGAGATTCCTTGCTCCTCCTCGGTCGTCGGGAATCTATGCTCTTCTACTCTTTTCTTTTACATGAGCTCTGTTCATCCTTTCCCAACACGCGAGACATCTAGCATCAAGGTGCATGTTTCATGCAAGAAAA
>NC_041383.1:544450983-544476615 GCF_002162155.2 Triticum dicoccoides
AATTGAGTCATGCACTTCGATGGCACCTATGCAATATTTTTTTCTCCTCGATGGCACGTGAATAGTGCACGTACTCAACGACGGAGCACGAGATGGTAGCAATGACATGGTCAACCCTTTTTTGGAGAGAGTATGTACTACTAGTAAATAACTTTGATGTGTCCCGTCAACTCGCAGAAAGACAAGAAACTTGATTACGCCTTCTCCCTCGCCAACGCGTGCATGGTGGCTCGCAGCACGGGGAGAAACTTTTTCTTACAAGCGGCGGACATGCAGCAGTTCATTTGGTTTCAGATTGCCAGAAGCACTACTATAGAACCATCGACTTCCAGAAGAGGTGAAGAGCCAAGCGCAGGGTCACCTACTAACCTTAGGCTAGGAGTAGTGGTAGTATCATAAGTAGGGGTACCTCCTTTTTTATTCTAGAAACAACCACATGCGAATATCTAGGTGCTAGTTACATAGAACAAATTTCCTGGAGTCCATGCTTAGCCCTCCTCTATCTCTCTTCTCAGCCAGCCAACGGACACGCGGAGCCCATCGTTTGTTTGCTCACATGCGGTCCCACATGTCAGTGAAAACGCAAGACGACCCACTGAACCGGCACATATTTCACCTCGATGTGCTGGTGATGAAAAACAAATCAAATAAAGATCTTCGGTGGCTGCTTTTGGAGTTACTCAAGAGTAGTAAGATTCTATTTATAGTTTAACCCAAGATGCACATCTCGTGGCTTCAACTACCACTCTATTTTCTTGCATGACACGACCTGGATGCTGGATGTCCCATGTGTCGACAAAAGGAGGAAGAACCCGACCAAATCTTTGGTTGTGCTCTCGGATTAGACTAGTTGTGCTAACTTAAAAAATTTATTGTGTACTCCATCCGTTCCAAAATACTCGACTTCCATTTGTCCAAAAATGGATGTACCTATATACTAAAACATGTCTAGATACATATATATTTTGACAAATAGAAGGCATGCATTGTGCAACAGAGGGAGTATAATGGATGCAAGTTTTTGTATTGGGAAGAAGAGTACATCCATATATTGATAGAGCGTTGGAGTTGGCCTTACAAGTGGGACCGCAGTTGAGGAAACCGATTATCGGCAAACCCACACCTCGCCCGCAGCGCGATGGCTGAGTTAGGCAAACGATGAGGTTGAAGAGATTGCTCTAGCACGGACTCCAATAAATATGGTGTCAGATGGAAGTTGTGCTGGTGGCGTGTGCCGTACTCCTGGACGTGAATGCTTGTTTTGGCCCATGCCACCCTACTACTCCGACTACTTACTATATAGTACTAGTATTGAGGATTCAAGGTGTTGGTTACGTACAATATGGCTATAGTAAAAACACCCGCACGATGCGTGAAGCATGTGAACCTAGTACAAATAGTGTACTACTATTGTTGATTGGCCTCATCTGATAACCTGTTGCAATGCACGTACAATTATATAATCAGAAAATATTTTTTTGCCTCGTCACACCACTCACTCAGAGAAGCGACTCGAAAGCCATTCATAAATTTAGTAAGTTTATCACAGGCATATCATTTTATTACATACAACAGGTCATCAACCCACATCGACAACAAGGATACATTATAAATACTAAAGTTTTCACCACACAACAAATAACAAGAAATGAAATGAACTTCAACTCAACCGTTCCTCGGCGTTGGAAACGCTTGCTTTGAACCATAAGTGATTCTCTGGGACGGGCCATCTATTGTCGATCTTGAGACCAAAGCAGGACTGATCATCCAGGCTCAAGCGGCCTACTATATCACTACCAGGGTAGGGAACCACCCAAATTTCTGAGGTATAGACACAGTTGCTTCTCATAAATGGTACTAGTAACGTTGTGTCAACAGTAGTTGGATCGCCTTTCACCATCATCAGATTGTTTTGTCCAAGGAAGAGCGAGTTTTCTCCAAGACTATCAATTCTGTACCAAGGAGAAGGTGTTGGTGCTAGCACACTGGTATCCATCCCGAATATCATGCAACGGGTGTTGGAATAGGTCTGGAGAGTGCGACCATGGGAGACAACACGTGCTCCCTCAGTAGTAACAAACTCAGTGCGCTGTATACACACAAGAAGAGGTGATCCATCGAATTAGTTGCTTGGCGCCATTGAGTATATATGTTCTGCTCGTCCTCATGCTCGTGATCATCACCATCGTCATCTCCCCCTTGGTTATAAATTTTTTTAAGTATAGGTGGTGGGATGTTCATAGGACCTTGGAAACACAAGAAGAAGGTTAGTTAGTAAAGGGAAACTTGCTAACCCGCATGCATGTGGATGAAACAATTATAATTATGGTGGAAGACAAACGTACCGAAAGTATAAGGATTCCATGCAAAAACAGTGGCACGAGTGGTGGTAGCAAACACAAGGCCCTCGTATTGAATTGCATCACAGTACACATCCGTGTATAGAGACTGATTTTTGAGCAATATCCATCCAGTCGAACCACGAAGGACGGCAACAAGCTTGTCGAACATAGCAACAACTTCATAGTTGTTGTAATTCCAAGAGCGGTTGGGAACTCGACAAATTGCTATCTTCCATAGAAGACAGTCACCATGATCGTATTTGAACGTGCGTACAATACCGGTGTGCTCAACATTTGGGCAGTCTGCTGAGATTTTTGGAAGTGGAACCCGGTCACGAGTGTACACATTCACAAGTTCCCACTCACAGTTAGACCAAATGTAAACAACCCAATCTCCATTTGCGCCTGCCCAAGCCTTGCCGTCAAGCGATGGCATCTTAACATCATATATATCATTATCAAGCGGCATCAACTTGCACAGGGCGAGGCCTCCGTCGTCCCCGCGCCTGTAGTCATCAGGGTCACGGCGAAGTAGATAGGGGAGATCAAACCGCTCCTTGACTCTTGGGTTCCTTGTAATGATGTTATTAGTTGAGTTGAGAATGGGCTTGAATGAACCTGCCAAGCTAGCCGAGGTGATGACATTGCACCGATCCATGAGTTCATCCACCATGTCATCTTTCAAATCGGGGCAAGAATAACAGGGTCATTTCTGGCCTATTCCCTCCATGGAGAAGATGATCGAACAATGGCAGAAGAAAGGGTGAAGCGCTGAAGGAAAATGGAGGAGGGAGAGGAAGAGCGTGCGACAGCAGTTCCAAATCGAGAGGGAAAGGCGAAGAGTCGGTGGACGGTTGCCAGTTTGCCACGGTTCATGAAGAGGCGCCCCGACCTACACGTCCGTTCGGAAATACTACTACTCGTCATCATCTCACTAATATGTTGGAACGGGACCACATGTCAACGAAACATGGTGTGTAATTTCTCGTGCAAAATGCAATCTGGCCACGTTGGCCCGAGGTGCCGCATTAGTTTTTTTTTAAGTTTGTCGTATTAGTTATCGACCTTTATTTTTTTTAACATGCAATCTGAATGGATAGCTCCTGTGGTCATCCCACATGAGCGGATATAGTGATGGTTGATTCGCTCGAGCAACTTATTACTGTGGGAATATGGGAGTACCAGCGGATTCAAGGAACAGAGAAATGATGGTTGCTTCGTACGAGCAACTTACTGTGGCGAAGGTGGGGCTCTGTGATTTGACTGCTCACTAGTCATTACTCCTGCGGCACAACGACCGGGGTGAATCTTTCCCTGAAGTTGTGTTGTGCAGTCAATATTGCTGCATGGCAGGTGGAGCCGGATGAAGGATGTCCAACATGTCGGCGAAACGAAGTTGAATTGTTTCTAGCATTGCTATCAATCCTTCAGGATTTGTTTATATGTACGCATAATTTTGATGAAATTGTACTGTGATTCTATGAAGGTTTCAACTTTGGTTCCCGCAGGAAAAAAAGGTTTCAACTTAGGATTCATGTGTCCTGCCTCGAGATTATCTTGTTACAACATTCCATCAAATACAAATGAAACTACCATGGCTAATGCATCTCAATGGTTCGCAGATCAGCGCCAATATTCACTTCACAGTGTTCATTGCTTGGCAGCTAGTTTCACCCAGCTCTGTAGCCAAACAAGAGGTGTATGAAGGACACCATAATCCGATCATTTTGTGCAGCTCCACTAAAATCGAGCGGACCATCCCTGTTTGCAAAGATATCCAGTCAGTGTGGTTACAATAATAGTGGAACTAGATGATGAAACATAACCCACATAAATAGAAGCCGATCACCTCTATGATCTCTCTTTAGGACTAAGTTCTTGTTGGAGAAGATTAGGCACGGAGTTGGATGAGGAGGATAGCAAAACCAATCTCCCTTTCCGTAGTTCCACAGAAATGTAAAAACGTTGCCCGTGTAACATTTTGGCGGAATTGCACAAAACACACTTCAGGAAAGTGATTTGTGTAGTTCACCAAAAGGTCGCAATAGGAACGAGGCGAAAATGGATAGCCTTGTTTGCAAAAGGAGGTCGAAAGGAAACAATTACTTCCCAATAACAGGAGTTAAAGACACATACGCCGACAAAAAAGAAGCATGTTCCATGTAATAAGGGAAATATAGCACATGGTGGTTTATCAAAAATGGTTTGAGGACAAGATTGCAAGATGGGAAGTACGCCGGCCGAGATACAATTAAGCAAACAACTCAAGAAGATCCACATGCAGCAACGTGGGAAGATGGGCAGTGGAGCAAGCCCGGAGGAAGCTGTACCTGAGGGTCGTCGGGATGTTACTAGGAGGGCGCCGGCGGCCAAGATCTTCCCATACTGCGGCAGCGAGCAAGTGGCGAAGGCCCTACCGTGCCGGAGCTTGGTCAGAGAGAACGGTGGGTACCGCAGATCGGGACGTGCTGCCTCAACGCTGTCGAACGGAGAGACGATGCACATCCTCCCTTTCCGCCGGCGGACGGGATGCGGCCGGATCACTAACCAACGCTGAGAGAGAGAGGCCACGGCAGCCTTGTGTGAGATAGTGTGACGAGAGACAAACCCATTTCCATTTTCCCCATGGCAATCGTTTTATATTCTATATGTGCCATTGAGGAATATATAACTTTATTTAATGCTAACTTGTCAAGTCGAACTTTGTTCCATCTAGGCGTGGTAAACAACCGCTACACGCGTCAAATTATCATGTGTGCTGCCTTTTCGTACAAAAACGAACTCCACCGTGTACCCGCACGGGTGTGGCCGGGAACGAGACGTGAATATGTGCATCCTGTGTGCACTTCTTCTTTAGGTGCAGGTACGTATGTGGGTGGGTGTGAGAGAGATGGTTTGTGCGAAAGAGAGGCAGTGCGTTGATGATATCTCAATCAGAAGAACGTAACATATGCAATGTGTGTGAAACGGAGTCATGGACGTGAGATATCGATAGAATTGAAAACAGGGATGAAGTGTGTGGTTGCGCGATCGATAAAGAGTGCCATCAAATTTGTGTGGGCAGAGGTGCAGTTTGTCTCCGTGGCATGGATACCTACCTACAACATTCGACTATCGGTGTGTGTGGGGGTGGGGGGGGGGAGGGGGTAGAGACCGATCGACTAGTATATGTGTGGGGAAGGAGAGAGACCTAGCTATATGTATTGAGGGAGATCGATCGAGATCCATGGATACATCTAGAAGAGGAATAAGGTTGCGAAAAAGACAAAGGTAGAGAGTCGGAGGGTTGGTGGTGGAGTGGCGTCTCACAAATGGTGGGAGAGGCCTGCTAGACAAACAGAGGGTATGAGTGCAATATCAATAAGAGAAGGCGGGGGATGTCTGTCTGTCTATGCACGTGCATGTGAGAGACGGGTCGGGAGGTATTCAAGGATGATGAGGGGAGAAGATATGGTTGTGGTAAGCATACATAACTACATAGGAAGATCAACCGTCGTGTGTCCGAGAAAAGGAGAGACATAACTAGCGAGGTAAGTGTATCGGTGCTTGGTGAAAACGAATTATAGTCGACCTGGCTATATGTAGGGAGATCAGTTCATATACACGCCTGCATGTGTTAGAAGCAAATAAGGTCCAGAGAGGCAGACAGGGGGAGAAGGTGTGGCTAGGAGGTGGTGCGAGAGGCCTACCATGTCGAGGGGGAGGAGTGTGCGAGTATGTGATCAATGAAAAGAGGGGCGGGAGTGTGCACCTGCGTGGAATCGTATTGGACATATGGGGGCATGGATGGTGAGAAGAGAAGAGGGGAAGTATATATGTGTTTGTTGTAGGCATACTTGGCTAGAGAGGTATATCGACCGGTGTGTGCTGGAAAGGTGAAGGTGTAAAAGATGAACAAAGATCATAATTCATTATAAAAAAGTGGATACGGATACTTGAAGAAGATATCATAATGTAGAACATTGATTATAATTTGGGCTAATGTGTGGCTTTTGCAACTCAGGTCTAAATACTTGCCATAATGTAGGGGGCGGGGCACTATACTTTGTGTGATAAACATGGTGTACGTATGGAACATGGTTTAGACTATGAATATATAGTTAGTACATCAAATGTACTATTATTTGGAATCAACATCAAGTGTATTAAAAAAATAGAATTCGAGTTCATGTAGTACACGTAGTTCATATCTATATCTATAGTAATCATGTGGTGTGTTATTAAGGTAATACATGAATGATGGTTGAAGTTGGCAACAATCATGATTGTATATTCTTATTGAAATAGAGAAAAATTCAAATTTAGTTCGAATTGCAGCGGTAGTATAAACATTTGGAATGCACTAAAATGTTGGTATGAGTAGGTTACATGCATTATACAGCAAGCGAAAAAATTTAATCGGACATAACATGGATTCATACTCCCTCCTTCCATCTATATAGGGCGCAGAGGCGGACCACGAAAAAAAATTAAGGTGGGGCGAAGTGTCACTAAGATTTTTCTTTATGCGAATCAAAGGAGTCAATACTTTATAACAATGCACACTACAAACGAAAAACAAAAATACAAGGAAATCGTAGACATGTTTTAATAGAAAAACAACCCAAACATACTGATAAAGACACATTTAATGGCGTCTAGAAGACCCAGGCAATGGCAGTGCCCTATCCTCCTTCTGAAAATCTTCCTTAATTTTACCGAGATCAATACTTTTGAAGATCTCTCGCTCAAGGTAACACACCATCAAGTCATTAAGCCAGCCATCACACATCTTGCTGCGCAACTCAATCTTGACGATTTTTATTGATGAGAAGGCTCTTTCAACTATGCAACTCAAACTAACATGCTTCAAGCTACTGTCAAAATTTGCTACAAAATTTCAGAAAAATTGAGAAATCACCTCCCCCCCTTTTCTTTGGATTTCCTACTCCCTTCCTCTTCCTTTCCATCTTCAGGATTTGCGCCGGCCGGACTCAGAAGTGGCTGGACGGCCGGACTCAGAAGTGGCCGTATGGCCGGACTCAGAAATGGCCGTACGGCCGTACGACCGGACTGCTGTTGCTGCTGCTAGGCGCCTAGGCCCCGGCTGGAGTCGCCGCCTTTGCCTGCGCTGCCGCTGGCTGGCCCTGACGCCGCCATCTAGCCACCCAGACCGCCACCGCCCGCCGCTGTTGCCTGCCCCGCCGCTGGCTGCTCAGCGCCCCCGCCGTTTCCGACCCCGCCCGCTCTTGGCGACCTGGCCAGCCGTCGTCGCCGCCGCCGCCGCTAGCTTAGGGATTAGGGTTGGCGTCGCGGGGAGCAGAGAGAACAGAGTGGCCGAGTTCGTTGCGTCTCTGCTCGCTCGCGTGGACGCTCGAACCTGGTTGGCTGCCTGGGGCCTCGGCAGTTAGCCCATCTAGCCGCTCGCTGCATCGGGCCGTTGCCCCATCACATATTAACAACAACGGTCGACGAGGCAGCGTATTCTGCTATCGATGCATAGTAGTAATAATCTTTTTTGCTCAAAATCATGGTATGGTAGGCGCCATACCCTGCCCACCGGGGAGCTCGGCCAGAGATAGGGTGTAATGAGATTTTTAAGACCGTCTTTGACTATTGACAAGATTAATAGTACATGACATGCACAATGTGAAAATTATATCATTGAAAGAACCTTTCACACACGAATTTAACGGTGTGCTTTGTGTAAGTTGCATGTCATATATCATTGCTCTAATATTTGGTCAAAGTTAGCATCGAAAAATGCATTAGGCCCTATATAGATGGAAGGAGGGAGTAGCTTTGAATAGCATTTGTATAGTAAAACGGGGCAAGACTCTCTCTTTGTGTGGTGTGAGTAGTTATATATTTTTTGTTTTCTTTTTGGTTGAGGGAAGTGGGAATTGATTTGGTATGTACAAGTACAATATTACTACACGTTAGGCTTGTCCCTAAAATTCAACCCACGTCTTGTTATATCCCGAAAATTCAGATATCGTGCTCCCAAAACTGGCGCCTTCACAACCCGCGCCTTGCTATCCCAAAATTACAACGCATGCGAAAAATCCCTCTAGCTGCCAAATCCCGACACGCGAAATCCCCCTTCTAACCCTGAGCCGAAAGGGCCGCTAGTTCAAATTGGTGGGGGGTACTTTTGTAACACACGCTACATTTTGGAAAAGTGCGTCCCTAAGTCATGCTTCACCCCGTCCCATCGCCCCCTTGTCGCCATTCGAAATCCCAGGCCGCCATAGTCTCTCCGCTCCAGCTGCGAAACCCCACCCTCCTCCGTCCACCACCTCACCGCTGCCTAGTCGGAGCCTCTTCCCTGACAATGTCATCCACCACAATAGCTTGACGTCCCTCGTCCACCTCCCCGGATGAGGATCCGTCGTCCATCTCACCGTCCCGCGGGTTCAGCCGCCCCGTCATCCACCTCCAAGGAGCTGCTCCGACGATCGCCTCATCTATCGCGCCTGCTCCATCCCCACAGCGCCGCCTTAACCTGCTCCACCGGAACCGCATCATCTTCACTGACTCCTCGGACGAAGCCGAGGCCTACACGGCGCCACCAAAGAGGTTGTACACTCATCGCATCGCACCTTCTCCTTAACTCGACCTCCCGGCGCCGACGGTGCTCCATCCCGCACCCCCATGGAGCAGCTACCTTGAAGCTGGCGCCGCGGGCGACATCTCCATGATGGCTCTCCCGCAGTGCGAGGCCCCTTCGGTGGCGGTGGCCATACCAGCTGTTGCTGCTCTCCTCTCGCTCGATCGCTCGCTCGCCCAGCTGCTGCTACTGCTCTCCCCTCGCTCGTGCTGCTGCTCTGCTCTGATTTAGCCACACTTCAGTCGACTGAATCGACTTTTGGGTCAGTCGATTTTCAGGTGTTGGGGGGGCTCACCGGAGTTAAGGAAGAACCACCCGCAGCGGGGACGGGGGCTCGCCGGAGAGGTACCCCACTATCTATCTTAGGGTTCAAGGTGGGGGGCAGGGGCCCTAGAGGGCTAGCCGGGGCGGTGGGGGGGGAGTTGTTTCGGGACGGCGAGGCGGCGCTGGGCCCGGCGGTTCGGCCGGTGGTGGCTGGCGGCTCAGGGGGGTGCATGTTGAAGATGAACTGCAGGCCCTCCCTAAACTACATGTCAAATGCCTCTCTGCTACCATTGCGTTCAGTTTCGACAGTAGCATTCAGATTCCACAGTAAATCTCAGTTTTGATAGTTAAGTTTAGAGTCAAAAGTTTTTACCTCATCTGTTGTAGTGAGATGGTTTTTGGTGATGTAAATTTTACATCCATTTTACATCATCTATTGGAGATGCTATTAGAATCCCACTTGAGATTGACGATGTCTGTCTTGTGCTACTTCAGCCTTGACGTCTTGCGGCTCACCGGAGCTGCTCCAACGACAGAACGATCCATCACAACAGAGCAGTGCATGGGATGCCGTCTACAGATTCCTCAGATCTTCCTCCACACCTCCGACAGCCACCTCTGCCTCAACTGCTTTAGCGACCAACCCAATGATGCTGAGGTTGACACGGCTAAGGAAAATAGGTTGTACACTTGTTGCATCACTTATTACTATACATTCACCCATTAGGGCTATTTTGGTTCAACAGAAAAACATAGCAACAGGGAATTTTTCAATGGCACTCTACTATTCAATTATTCATGCATTTTGTTCAAAGGAATGAAGCAAAACATCCACCTGGACCTACTTTTCAAAATCCTATGCACGAAAACAAGACCAAGTGCATTAGTGCCAGAATAACATTCTAACTGTACACGCTTTTATATGGTTTCACTTTATTTTGTCCATGTTTCTTTGCATTCCTCTGCTCTTCCAATTCATGTAAACCAAACACCCAAGTTGACAGAGATCCTGTGTTTACAAATGCTCTGTTTACCATGTGCATTTTCCTATCCTATTCCGATGTTTTTCCTATCCCTGCGTTTTAAGAATCATGCAAGCCAAATGAGGCCTTACAGAATTACTTCAGTTACAGGTACGTGTCGAAGGGAACTTTGTGTGGTTTGTCCTACTCCTACCGCGACGTCGTCCACCTCAACTGAGCTGCTCCATCGATAGAAGCATCCACCAAACCAGACATCACGACTCCTGACCGTCTTTCGCCGCCTCAGATCTGCTTCCCTGCCACTGGCACCCACCGCAACGGCATCACCATCATCGACTCAGCAGATGAACCTAAGGAGTACATGGGTCCACAAGAGAGGTCACACTTTTTTTTCTGTTTATGTTATGCATTGCTTAAACTTACCTGCTACTTTATCATCCTGTTCAGCTCTTGAACTCCCAAGTCGGGTCCAAATTAATGTTCAAACTTGAGTTCTAAATTAGTTGTGGGGCACATATCGAGGTAGCAGTGAATAGTATGTCTATCTAATATCTGGTTCACCTAGGGTATGCCTATGTTGTTCATCTTGGGTGGGAAACAAATAGTAAAGCAATCATCATCTGTCTTTTTATTAATTTAAAGCAATCATCAGCCTGCTATCATTATTTTTGGATCCATCCACTGGTTGTTACCATCACTCTAAATTTCTGCATGCTCTTCTTACATAATCTCACCATATTTTTTTCGTATGCATGTCAGATATTGTACACAGTCATGCTGAACATGTAGAGAAAAAGAGAAGAGTTTTGCACGGCAATACAATGTCATGCAGACATCGCTCCATGGTGGGTTCAATGGCAAACCCTCCCCAGCCCTCTCCAGATTGTAATCCAGAGGAAGATATCTGTTCTGAGGTGGATTCAGACGCCGCTGACCACTCCTATTTACCCCCCAAGGTGTTTGTTCTACATTGGCATGATGATGTTAGTCATATCATGCATATGTTGCCTTTCAGTGCCTACTTTTGACATCATATATGTCATCTACTTAGTTTAGACATGTTCTGTAATGCCACATGTTTAGTTTCTATATCATATATGGGAATTATGCAGTCTCATGTCTTTTAGCCAACCATTATATATGTGAAATGTGTAATGCCATCCTGTTTAACCAGGCATCATATATTTGAATGATATCTTGCCCATCCTTTTCTTCATTACATTTCCATTTGTCAATGTTTGTACATTAAACTACTCTTCCTGTGAATCAGCCATTTGGGTGGGAGATGGAAAAATCAGGAGTGAAAACAAGGCCTTCAGAGCAGACAATGCTACTTGTCGAAGCACATCTCTTGTTGGGTCCCGATAGCTCCTCAGAGATGCATTCAGAGACAGATGACCGGTCCTATTCCCCCATGAGGTGTATGCTCTAACTTGGGATGGTTATACTGCTCAGATCATCCATATGGTGTCTTGCATTGCATAGTTTAGACATCATATACACAATATTCAACACCATGTTCTTAGTTCAGACATCATATCGAATGCCCTCTGTTTAGCATATGAATCACATATGTGAAATAAATGATGCGATCCTGATTACTTAGATAACATGTAGATGAATTATGTCATGCGATCCTGTTTAGTTATTCATCATATCTTTGAATTATGTTATGCTATGCTATCCAGTTTAGATATACATCATATATGTGAAATTATGTAATGCTATCCGTTTTAGTTAAACAATATACATGTCAACTATTGCATGCCCTCTTTTTTCCACACTATCTATTGCATTTGTCTCTCATACATTGTCTGTACGTTCAACTATGTTTCCTGTTTATCAGCCATTTGAATTGGAGCGGGTGATGCCAGTATCTAGGGGACTAAAAACACGGTCTTCAAATAAAACAGTGCTACCTCTTGGTGGAGATAGCACCCCGGTTGTACATGCACAAGAACCATCCCTACCAC
The DNA here is from genome assembly GCF_002162155.2 of Triticum dicoccoides. Taxonomy (NCBI): domain Eukaryota; kingdom Viridiplantae; phylum Streptophyta; class Magnoliopsida; order Poales; family Poaceae; genus Triticum; species Triticum dicoccoides. The sequence goes on from NC_041383.1 coordinate 544,463,135, forward strand.
ACATAACCCAAACTCCCGCAGATTGTACCCCTACCGCGATGGATAGAGAACCAACTTCACCCAATCTAACCCCAACCCCAGCCGATAGTAACCCAGTTCCTGTTAACACAGCACCATCTCCACCACAGAGCTCCCAAACAAGAGCAGTTAGTAAGGCAGCTCCAGTGCCCAAAGGGCCAGTACTATCACGGCGAACCCCAACTCCACTAGTTAGTATGCCTATTCCTATGGAGGAAGCACAACCAGCTAGTCGTAGCTTAGCATATATCGCATTTGATATTGTTAAATCGTATGTGCTTATCTTCCCATCTTGGAAATATTATACTGAAGATGAAGGAAAATGCCAGTTGCAGGTGTTTGTCCAGGAGTTATGTGTAAGTAATGTTATTCATGGCAATTACTTTGCTTTGCCCCATACATCCTACCTCCATGATGGTTATAATACAGCAAATTTTCCCATTTTTATCTATAGAGAAGGACCGATTTGGAAACTCGGGATGAGGTAACCTGTGCTAATACCTCTGCTATCTTCAAGAATGCTTGGTGGCAGTATCGGCATTACCTAAAAAAAACGTACTTCACCGGCAAAGAAACTCATCAAATTCCCTTACGTTCTCCCGAGACACATTTACTGGATGATGACTGGGAACGCCTTGTTCTGTACTGGTCCCGAACCAAGAATGTGGTAAGGTCTATGAGTTCATTTTCTATTTTAAGTATTATATTCTTGTGTCTTACTGTACTCTGTTCATGTAAAACAAGTGCCTAAACCTGAAGAACAACTATTCTAATTTAAGATTACATTGCTATCATAGTTCAAAAAGCGCTAGGTGTTAATTATGTCTTTTGCCACCGCCTTGCGCTTTACTGACCAAAGCGCATGGTTATGCGCAGTTATGCACAGATTACGCGTAGTTATGCGCAATGCGTTTTGCCAACACCTAGAGCCTAGGCGTGCTTAAGCGCTCGCTTAGGCATGCCTTTTTTTAACTATGATTGCTTTGCTCTTGTGTCACTGTATTTACTCATACAAACTTATTTTTAAATTGAAGGATCCAATCAAAACTCCAATGGCACAGCAGGTACGTTCACGCATGTTTCTTTAACAGGTTTGCTCTTATCAATAGCTCTGTTGATTTCAATTTCAATTGTGTATACAGTTGACTTTCATATCATGCACATTACTAGCATCACAACAGAGCCAATAGTGTTGTTGTACATGTAGACCCGTGGTACCCATCTGAAATCTTGTTGTGCCGTGTAGTTTCCCATGCTTTGTATTCTTTCACTGCTGCTTTGTCTTGAACTGATATGATTTGAACCGTGTCTCTATTTTGATTTGGCAAGACAATGCAGTGACCATAGGAGATAGATATATGTTTGTTTGATGCTTTTATTATCTACTAGTACTTGGCAATAGAAGACTTGGTAGTTTAATCCTGTCCACCTTACTAATGAACTGGTTCACCGAAATGAGTTTCATATACTAGTACATGCTAAACTTGTTATGTGTCTGCTTGTTTCTTCTTTTAGAATGCTGACAGAATATTGGGGAAGAGTGCCTTATTAAGCAATGGTAAAGGAAGTAATGCAGATAAAGTTCAGGTAGTGACACATCCTTGTTGGTCTCCAACAAAGCTGATAAAACAGCTAAGGAAGACTATCTTGAAGACAGCGAGACAACCCCAAAGTCCTATCTTGGTTTAGTGTTCGAGTTACTGGCCACTACTCCTTGCACAAGCTATTCAAAGTCACTGTCTGAATCAGTTCGGTTTCTTGAGTCTCAACTACAAGCTGAAAGACTTCGATCAGCTATCCTGCAACAAGAAGCGGAAGGACTGCTGAAGTCCCTGGAGCATTCAAATGCATACTTTCTGGTGCAACAGCAAGCGTTGGTGGATTTGAGCGCCAAACAGGACAAAGCTAATCAGCTTGCTAAGCTTATTGCCAGCATGGTGGATACCCAGGATAACATTTCTTGAGCTCTTCTGAAGTTGTTTCAGTTATGCTCTTGTTTTGCTGTCGCGTTTATTTGCACTGGTGGCCAATTTTGATGGCCAATTGATGTAATATGCTGCTTTGTTCCCTATATTTGCACTGGTCGTGAACTTTGATGCCCAGTGGATGTAATATGTGTAATAGCGGTAATAGGCTAGCGTTAATTGCTTGCTTATTTATTTCCTTATTGTCTTGTTTAGTTGTTTGGTTGTAGTCATTGCAGTTCTTTTTCTGTGTTTTTCTAGTGGCCACAATAGCCTATTTTTGGTAACTAGGCCAAAATAATCATGGCAGGACACGGACTGTTGTAACCATGGGCCTCCTGTAGGCCGTATGATCGATGGGCCTTCTTCCGGCCGTAGGATCCATTGGACTTCTATACGGGCCATAGGATCCATTGGCCTTCTATACAGGCCTTAGGGTCCATGGGTCTTCTACGGGCCCTAGGGTCCATGGGCCTTCTACGGGCCGTAGGTTCCATGGGCCTTCTACGGGCTGTACGATCCATGGGCCTTGTACGGGCCATACTATCCATCGGCCTCCCTCATACGGGGCGTAGGATCCATCGGCCTTCTACGGGGCGTATCATCATTTCACCAATCATGGGCCGTACTATTCATGGACCATAACGGGCCGTTAATAGGCCGTATTTGATAACTCTATGAAAACAGCCCAACGTTTTATTACATGAAAACGGCCCCACGTATTAACGGTCCGAAAACAGGCCGATTGTAACGACGGGCTGAATTTGGCCCACAAGCATAAAATGACAGTAACGGGCCGTATGTACCCGAATGCTGCAAATGAGCTCAAGAATCAATGGGCCCTGAGAAGGCCGAAAGAGAACTTGGGCTGGAAATGGCCCAATGGAATAACGGGCCGTTAATGGGTATAAAGTGATACACTATTCATTACGGGCCAGTTTCACCATGGGCCATTAATGGGCCAAGAGTTACAAAGGGCCTCATATGGGCCAAAAGAAGTCATGGGCCACACATGGTCCGGAAGTTAAAATGGGCTGGAATCATATTGGACGGCCCAGATGACAGTACTGGGCCTAATTCGGATAGGGCATAACAGGCCCTGGGTTAGTGGGTTGTAAATGGGCTATATGCGAACAGGCCGTTAACAGGATTTCCGTGGGCCGGCCCGCCCCCTTTTGACCAAGTCAAACGAGACGGCCTTTTCACAGGAATGGGCCTCTGTTGGGCCGTGCCACGTGTCGTCATATCATAGGCGCCCTCGGTCCAATGAGCGGATGACATCTGTCCCATCGGTGAGCCGACACGTGTTTCCTCCAGCCAATGATGATTTTACACGTGGAAAATCCCCATTGGTCAGGGCTGTTAACGGGTTATCGGATCCAAAACCCGACCCGATAGCTTAATGACGTTCCGTTACGATGGATGCCACGTGTCGGTCACCCTTGACGAAAGCACTTCTTTGACGTGCGATTTATCGTCATGGAAGTGGACACTTCCGTGATGATAATTTTGGTAATGTCATGGAACACTTCTACGACAACACAGGTATGACTATCTTGATTCTCTCATAAAATCGTCATGGATGTACATGCATGACAAAAAACACGACCTACTGTGACAAACACGTATCATCACGGAAGTGTATTTTTTTGTAGTGAGAACCACAAGGCCTGGCGCAGGAGTGGCATTTCCCCCTCTTGGGGCCCACGGGACCGAGGTTCAATGGCTTAGTGCACCGGCCTATGAGTCAATGACATGTGGACCTTAAATGCGGCTGGCCCACATGTCATTCTCATGAAAGACGAGCAGTGGTGGGACCGAGAGGGGTAAGGCACAGGTTCGCAGACAAGGCTTGCCTGGTCCCCTCCCATGCCCCGGTCCGTACTCCCGCACCACTAAATTTCATCCAACGGTTATACTAATAGATTTCCTCGTGTGGGTCATCTATAGCCTCAAAGAAAGGTAAACAAAGGCCGTATTTCTAGGAAATAATTTCCTACATGGAGCTGCACACGCATGCAAGACCCTTTCCTTTCCTGCTCGTCCTCCTCTAGATCATCAGCTGCGTTGACAATGGCAGTGCCAACGCCAGAGCATTGCAATAGGTGCCTGCCTAAGCCATGTAGCACGCTATGGCACCTTCGTGTACCACCTCCTCCATGCCAACATCAGCGTCTGGGCCATGCACATGCAGTTGCTCCCGTAGTATTTTACCCGCATGTTCGACTGCAGTACCACACCGATCTTGGACGAGACCATGGAGCTTGTGGCCAAGAAAAGCCTCTGCCCGGCCAACGCATGTCGAGGTGCTTGACTATGTGACGTGTCGCACGACGTTTACTATCTCGCGCTCCGAATGAGTGGCAGAGTGCTACTCCCGATCGTCAGTGCTGCGACGGCAACGACGGTCGGGTGGGAGCTCGGGCGGGAGCTAGTGATCTACCTAGGGCACATAGCTTGGACTTGGGCTCGAGATTTTGACCGCTTGCACCATCCCGATGATGTACCACTCAGCAACAAGGATGGAATGCTGGATATGTATAGGCGTGTTCTCGTGGGTGGGAGGAACCTGCTCAACAGATACCATTTTGCAAACGTGATGTACTCTATGTAGCCCGAGCCTGGAGGCGTTCCTGCCGTCGTACATTGACGCACAGCTCAAAGGCGCGCGGCCACGTGCCAGCGTAGGTGGGCTATGGGGAAGAGGCATCGGTGCGGTTCGAGATGCCCAGCTGGCCATTGTCACGCTGGCGTTCACGACTCACTCGTTCGAGTTGAACCGGCCGGTGGTGGCGTGGCTGTGGTGAGGGTCCCACAGCTGGACGTCGGGGTGTTATGAGGCATAGATGTCCATGGAAGGTAGCCATGGCAATTTTCCAAAAAATATACCCACAGTCCTCTCCACATTTGCAAAAAAGGCCTTCCCTAATTCATCATTTTCTCCCACAAGATAAACTACTCATACAAATGCATCTTGATGTTCCGTGCAACACACGGGCATTTTGCTAGTAAGAAACAAATCTCGAGTTTGGCACGAGTTCGTGTAGCGGTAGCACCACCGGGCATGGCGCAGGAGTTACGTACATTTCCCTCTCAGGGCCCACGGGACCGAGCTTCAGTGGACCTGATAGGTGGCTGCTCCACATGTCATGCTCCCAAACGCAGAGGGGCGGTGGGGCCAAGAGGGGTGAACCTAGGTCGAGGGACGTGTGTTGTGGTGCCATGGGTTCGAGCGGTGTCGAGGGAATCACGTATGGCTGTGGAACCTTGATGCTCACCGCATTTTAGCTGGCCCACATGTCATGCACACAAAGGCGGAGGGGCGGTGCGGCCGAGAGGGGTGAGGCGCATGTTGGGGGACGTGGTGCATGTCGTGGGCTGGAGCGGCGTCGTGGGAATCACGAGTGGCAGTGTATGAAACGTGATGGTCGCCATAGTTCAACTTCCATGGACAAGTTGTCATGTCTACTACACATGCATTGCATATCGATCACTGGAAGGAGTAGTAGAGAAAGCTAGGCAGGTAAAAAATTCCTTATAGTCAAGCGGACCTACGCTGCTACTCTACTTGTTCCAAAGACATGCACACAATCGAAATAGTTCATCTATATCAATATACACACAGAGGAGACATTTTTTACAAGAGAGGAAATAGTTCATCCATGCATAATGCCTTGCTGCTGGTGTAGCTTCTTCTTCTTCTTCTTCTTCTTCTTCTTCTTCTTCTTCTTCTTCTTCTTCTTCTTCTTCTTCTTCTTCTTCTTCTTCTTCTCATTTTCTGTGGGAGACGGCTTCGCAACAAGCTCTTTGGACCTTGCAGCTATTTTGAAAATCACACGGGCATCGAGGGCAGCATATTTTATCTGCTCGTACGTCAAGGGAGAATTCTCCCATCCAGACGACCTTAATGCCAGCGTCTCGTCTTTTGAAGACTTGTACCGAGGAAAAAAATTTATACGTCGAATAGGGATGGTGTCTGTTTATCAAAATCTTCTACATGAATTTTGAATCTGGTTTGTAGGTCAGCGATGCTTTTCAAATCAAGGTTGTATGGTGCCAGCTTCTGTTTGTCCCCTTCGATGGCTGCCCCACAGAAATATATATCCTCCTGAGACAAGAAATCGTGGAGTGCACCTGGTATGGAGGGCGCGTGTATGATGTGGTACACCAACACATCATCTTCGAGGCAGATCTGAAGGACGGCGGCACGTTGGATCTTCCAGTGCATGCTCTGTGTACTCTGCATTGAGACCGATGACCTTCATCTCTACCTTTTTTGAGGGAGTTGGATACCTTGTTGATCCACTTCTGAACAACCCTTGAGTGGTCGGTGACGGTGGCAACTATGCTCAACGAGCATTCGACGAGGACATTTTGGATGCTAAAAACCTGCATTTGGATCTCTTTCGCCATTTGGAACCATTGGACCGGAGGGCTATGGTTTGCAGAATTAGCATTAGATGGCTAGTCTAACTAAAGAAGATTATTATTTAAAGGGGCTTCAGAATTACTCCAGGACTATGTGAAGATGTTAAAACAATATGAATGCAGTGGGGTTTGGATGCAAATGAAGATGAAGGAGAGGTGAAGAAGCCTAGGGAAATCGGTTCCCGATGGAGAAGTAAATGGGAGAAGTGGCGTGCAGGCAGTTGATTAGACGGCTAGGTAGACTAATCAAAAAGGCTATGCGGGTAGACTGATGAGTCGTACCTATTCGTGTATACGCCCATCCCTTTAGCGCTACATGTGCCACTTGCTAGTTGAGGTCACTGTTTCGAATCACCTTGGTAAGACATTTTATGTTTCCTTTTTTTCTGCACCTTTCCTGATAAGTGGGACCTATGCAAACAGATAAAAAATGTGTCGTAGCTGGCTCAGATGGATATTGGCACATGCGTGGGAGGCACAACATTCTCTGGTTAAGGAATACACGGTTATCCCCAAAAAATAAAAGGCCCATCTTCGCGCTTCCGCATGCACGAGAATTTGGTTCTGCTCGCAATATGGATGATACCTGGAGGATGAAGTGAACGCAAAGGCATGCTAGCACGGGAGACCTATTTCCGCTATACAGTACTGGAGTACTCATGTTCCTACTACTACTACTAGTAGTAGTACAACTGTGGTACACTTGATGGTCGAAATACTATTCATCCAGTACTCACAGTGAAGTGACAACACCCTGCGCCAGACACTAGTCCAGGCGGCATGTTCGGGTTACCAAAGTGAGCCTCACCTTGTGCACTGTGCAATCTATCACCACTGATGTATAGCACATTAGCATGCCTCGCCTCGTCTCCCTCTCCTCTAGCACCACTACATCTCCATCTCCATCTCCATCTCAGTGTGCCCCCGCGTACCATCGCCTCGCTCGCCTCCCCCAGTACCACTATTACCTCGCTAGCCGCTCCAGCACCGACAACCTTCTCCCCTGTAAATCAAGCCCCCCAAAACCCCACCTTCCAAACTCCACCATGGCCAAACGCGAACTGTTCAACATCCATATGAGCCGCGATTGGAGCAATCTCCCCAGTGCATCCTCGACCTCTGATGTTCGTGTATGGATATGTTGAGCATCATGCGGCTGGCTGCATGCTCGAGGGACATGCACACGGGCATCATCGAAGCGAGTCCTAAGCTTTTCAAGACACCCTGCTTGCTTCTATCTGGTCTTGCGAGATTGTCTCACCATGACACGGAGGCGTACATGATTCCCCTCGACTTCAATCTGACCTCCATTAGTCGAAACTTCTTTGTAGGTATGTAGTGGGTCGCCGTACATCATTTCCCTCGACTTCGATCCGATCACCATCGCCTGAAACTTCTTGGCAGGTATGTACTGGGTCGGCATGAACTCCAACTGGATGGCTGCCGTCAGAGAAGACAGGAGAAAGTTGGTGCTCGTGAACTTCCAGACCTCCCATGATATTATCCTTCCTCCATTGGATTATATAGGGTTTTACCGTCGTGGTCCAAGTCATCTAGATTACCACGTCAGTTGGACGGACCTTGTTTTGCAGAAGATTGTAATCTGCCAAGTGCGCACACGACATGTGGATTACGCAGACTTCAAGCTAATTGCCTTGTTTGACTGCGGACTAGCCTATGTTTACACTGATGCCTTCTTTAGCTGCAGACAACTCAGCTCATAGTGGATCGTCAAAGCTGATACACAATTATGCAATGCTACTGAACACAATGGCATTATCTACGTGATCGACAAAGTAGATGGCACCACGTATTGCTGGGACGACGCGTGTAAGTTGTTTACGTCTATTGTTAATGATAACACCATGACACTGTATGATCTTTTTGTGATGATTGGTGTATCCCTGTTTGAGCAGAATTTGAGTCGAACTATGGCAATGTATTAGAGATGTCGTAAATCATCTATATTTGGAATGAGTTAATTCATGCGATTGTGACCATGTCATTACAGCCAATTTTTACCCTTGAATAATCAAACGGTTTGGAACATATGGATATTCTCAATTTATTCTCCTTGAATATGTTTGTACCCTTGAATTTGAGTAGTCATCTATATACTACTAAATATGATTGTGTATCAATAGTCATGTTAGTTTCCTCATTTTCGTGATGTAGAAACATGCATCACGCTGTTGGTTTCATCTAACCATACATTAGGGAAGTAAATATGCATATGGAGAAATTTCTATATTTGGAAGTAGTGAAATCCTGTAATGCTTACTATGTGTACATACCTATATTCACCCTTCAGCAATCAATGGCTAGAATAGTATCCTCACAATTTTTCCCACAGAACATGAGTATATAACAATGCATGGTTTGTTAGTTTCCTTGAAGAATTTGTTTGTGAGGACAGAACATGATTATATAACATGCATGACATGGTAGTTTCCTATGAAGAATCGATTGCGAGATAACATGAGTATAACCATGCATGGCACTTCTATTTTTTCGAACCCAGTATACAATTCCCTGTATTTTCCTCTCACTTCCAACAGGGACATATCAATGTTGTTTCTTGCATTATCCTACTCATACTCTAAACAATGCTGATCTTACATTAACAGTGTCTGTCCTTTCTAAGATGATGCAGTGTCCCTACAGTTACTGCCCTTTGTAATCACACCACCTTTGCCAGAAACAGGGAAGCACAACTGGTTCCTCGCTCGATCAGAAGACGACAAAAGACTGATGATCATTCGCACACATGAGCCAGAAAAGTTGTATGGCGAAAACCCCACTGTGTACAAGCACCATGAAATATGTGAGTATTCGGACAGTGGTTGTTACGTCTATGAGCAGGATACCAGCTTGTTGGGGCCTTGAGGATTTTTGACTTGGAGGCGGGTAAACAGCCTTGGTTCACACTCTCTCTTTCTCGGACTAAATTATCCCATTAACTAGGAGATCACTATTGTCAAGGACCTTGATAGCAGAGAGGCTCTATTTGCTATGGAAAACTGTGTCTACACAGCGAGCCCTAGGAGTTCGGGAGCAAACTCCCCTGCTTGTCAATGATACAGCCTGCAGCCAAAAGAAGGTGAGAATGACACATGCATCTGGATTAACTTTGATCCTTGGATGTCTCAAGTCTGACAGGCAGTGATGTGGTTCAAGCCTTCAGGTTGATAGGTAATTGGGTTTTTGCGTCGAAAGGGTGGAGTTCTGGTGTCTCCGGATCACTCGTGGCTGAATCGGGGCTGCAATTTATGATGGTGTTGGATCATCCCTCTTTGAATGACTTGTTGTCTTTGTTGTTTGTTCTGGATGGCTAGTTCTCTCTTTTGTTATGCATATTCCTTGTCATTTGGTCATCGACGTCTATGTCACTCTTACTATGTAATAGTTGCCTTTATTTAGAATGTCATTCTCGTCTGGATCACGAGAGTCTGAGTGCTGGAGATGGGTGCGTTTTGGTGGTGTAGCAAGACTTCTTATGAACTATCATGTCTTGATGTTTATGTTAGTAGTAGTCGCTAGTCAGTGTTTGAATGTTGTATATATCGTTTTTTCGAACTGTATATAGTCTCGAACTGCTGGTTGGCTAAATGAGGGCATCACCATTCTCCAGTATTCAGAGTATATCTCCTTTTTTCAAGTTATAATTTGAGCTCGGTGTATTTTCGATGATGTACACTTGTTTGGGCCAGCGAGGTGTCCTTGAATATGGGACGAATAGTAACGCAATGCCAAATAGGTCAATTATGACTCTCAGGCCGAGCTCTCACAAGATCCTCAAAAAAAGGTCGGTCTCTTAGAAAAAGAAAGAATAAGGACTCTTAGGCCGACATGTGGGTGCCACTGATGTTTTCGTGCACTTGCGCGCCGAGAGCATATTGGTTGTGTTTGAAATTCATTCTACCTTTTCATCCCTAATCTCCCGCCCCTCCCCCACCTCTGGAATCTCGATTCCTACTCCAGTTCCCCCAAATCCCCGTCCTGTACTCCCTGTACTCAAGCGCACTATCATGTCGCCGGTCAACACGGATCTCCAAGCCAGAGATCCTGAGGTCTATCCTGCCTTCAGGCATTGTGTGCTATCGCTCAACTATGGCATGGCGGTGCTTGACGACCAGTTTGCCGGCAAAGTGTTGATGGTCACCTTCAACGGCGACCGACCTCCCGTCTCGCTGGACGACCTTGTCAAAGCTCTTGGCATTGCATACAACATCCAAATAAGTGACTTGCTCGTCGAAGTCTGTCAGCCACCGGCTGATTTCTTTGTTAGGTTCCAGACAACTTTCGACTGTAGTCGTGTGTTCGAATCTTCCCGACGTTTGTTGTGTGATGGCACGCTGGTGCGCTTTGATCGGTGGCACCCGGGATGGGGCCCGGTACCCTCTAAGCTTGAGTTTTTAACAAAGTTTACCTTCCACGGCATGCCTCAACATGGTTGGAACAATGAGTCCATGAATGAGCTTATCAACGACCTTGGAGGTGAGCTTGTAAGTATGTTTGTTCCTCCAGACACCTGGGCTCTGACGGTTATGGCATGGACGAAGAAGCCTTCCACCATACCGAAGGTGATTGGTGTTTAGATACTGGTGCAGGAACCGAGGTTGTACTATTCCTCGCCACCTGATGTCTACTACACAACCTTCTCCTTGTAGATGTTGTTGGGCCTCCAAGTGCAGAAGATTGTAGGACAGTAGCAAATTTCCCTCAAGTGGATGACCTAAGGTTTATCAATTCATGGGAGGTGTAGGATGAAGATGGTCTCTCTCAAACAACCCTGCAACCAAATAACAAAAAGTCTCTTGTGTCCCCAACACACCCAATACAATGGAAAATAGTATAGGTGCACTAGATCGGCGAAGAGATGGTGATACAAGTGCAATATGGATGGTAGATATAGGTTTTTGTAATCTGAAAAATATAAAAATAGAAAGGTAACTAGTGATAAAAGTGAGCGTAAACGGTATTGCAATGCTAGGAAACAAGGCCTAAGGTTCATACTTTCACTAGTGCAAGTTCTCTCAACAATAATAACATAGCTGGATCATATAACTATCCCTCAACATGCAACAAAGAGTCACTCCAAAGTCACTAATAGCGGAGAACAAACGAAGAGATTATTGTAGGGTACGAAACCCCCTCAAAGTTATCCATTCTGATCGATCTATTCAAGAGTCCGTAGTAAAATAACATGAAGCTATTCTTTCAGTTCGATCTATCATAGAGTTCGTACTAGAATAACACCTTAAGATACAAATCAACCAAAACCCTAATGTCACTTAGATACTCCAATGTCACCTAAAGTATCTGTGGGTATGATTATATGATATGCATCACACAATCTCAGATTCATCTATTTAACCAACACAAAGTACTTCTAGGAGTGCCCCAAAGTTTCTATTGGAGAGTCAAGACGAAAACATGTGCCAAGCCCTATGCATAAGGTCATTGAACCCGCAAGTTGATCAACAAAACATACATCAAGTAGATCATGTGAATATCCCATTATCACCACAGATAAGCACGGCAAGACATACATCAAGTGTTCTCAAATCCTTAAAGACTCAATACGACAAGATAACTTCAAAGGGAAAACTCAATTCATCACAAGAGAGTAGAGGGGGAGAAACATCATAAGATCCAACTATAATAGCAAAGCTCGCGATACATTAAGATCGTATCACCTCAAGAACACGAGAGAGAGAGAGAGAGAGAGAGAGAGAGAGAGAGATCAAACACATAGCTATTGGTACATACTGAGGGATTCCTCGATAAGGGGGTATCCGGACAGCCGGACTATGTACTTTTGCCGGACTGTTGGACTATGAAGATACAATATTGAAGACTTCGTACCGTGTCCGTATGAGACTCTCCTTTGTGTGGAAGGCAAGATTGGCGATTCGGATGATGGATCTCCTTTTCTGTAACCGACTCCGTGTAACCCTAGCCCCCTCCGGTGTCTATATAAACCGGATGGTTTAGTCCGTAGGACAACAACAATCATACCATGGGCTAGATTCTAGGGTTTAGCCTCTACGATCTCGTGGTAGATCAACTCTTGTAATACTCATATCATCAAGATCAATCAAGCAGGAAGTAGGGTATTACCTCCATCGAGAGGGCCCGAACCTGGGTAAAACATCGTGTCCCCAGTCTCCTGTTACCATTAGCCTTAGACGCACAGTTCAGGACCCCCTACCCGAGATCCGCCGGTTTTGACACCGACATTGGTGCTTTCATTGAGAGTTCCTTTGTGTCATCGCTGTAAGGCTCGATGGCTCCCCCAATCTTCAACAATGCAGTCCAGGGTGAGACTTTTCTCCACGGACAAATCTTCGTGTTCGGCTGCTTCGCAATGCGGGCCAATTGGCTTGGCCATCTGTAGCAGATCGATAGCTACGCCCCTGGCCATCAGGTCAGGTTTGGGAACCTGAATTACATGTCCGATATCCGCAGAGACTTGATCTTCGACGGATTTGGGACTGCATCGGGAGTATCGAATAGTCATGACGAGCATGAAAAAAATCTGCTATCGAACAGTATTCGGGATATCGCCCCTGCAGCCGCTCCGGACCTAAATCAGGGGCAGATCATGTCGACCGAGGACGGGTGGATGGACCCCGCCACAGAGGCCACATACTCTTCGACGCTAGAGCCGAACACAGACTCCGCCGTTAAGGGGATCTACGTCACCGGACCCCCAGACCTGTGTCCGGACGTGGGTTCTGAACCGGGAGTGCCCGACCACATCAAGTCCGATTGGGCTCCAATAATGGAGTTCACCGCCGCGGATATCTTTCAGCACTCCCCCTTTGCTGATGTGCTAAATTCATTAAGGTCTCTCTCTCTGTCAGGAGAGTCCTAGCCGAACTATGTTCGGCTCGAGTTGGAAGCAGGCAACGAACAAATTCATTACCCACCCACCACCCACTTCATAGCCACGGTCAACAATTTGAACGACGTGCTTAACTTCGACTCCAAAGACATCGACGGTATAGACGACGATGCTAGAGAAGAACAAGAACCACCGCCCATAAGGAGCTGGACTGCCACCTC
>NC_041383.1:544476810-544544677 GCF_002162155.2 Triticum dicoccoides
GACACCCCCAAAGAAAACAATGGCGATGAGTCAACAGAAGATAACCCCTCAGGGAAGAAATCAAAGCATGGGCGTCATTGGCGCCGCTCTAAGCCCCGCCACAGCAACACCGGCACTGGAGAAAAAAACAACCCAGATGGCTCCAAAGAGGAATATAATCCTGATCAGCCTACCTTCGAGCAGGCCGAGAAAGAACACGGGCAGGTGAGCCCAGATGAACAGACGATGAACGGATACTTGGAGGACGACAACTATATGCCTCCCTTCAAAGACGAGGTGAGCCTCGGTGACGACGAATTCGGCGTACTGGAGGATCCCATAGAGCAGGAGCGCTTTAAGCGCCGGCTTATAGCCACTGCAAGAAGCCTGAAAAAGAAGCAGCAGCAGCTCCAAGTTGATCAAGATCTGCTCGCAGACACATGGGTTGAGGTCCTGGCGGCCGAGGAATACCGACTCGAGCCCCCCACCAAGGGTTACCCAAAACATAAGTTGCTACCTCAGCTAGAGGAAGAGGCCGTAGAGCCTGCACTACCAGCACAAGACGAGGCTGACCGGCCACCTCGTGGCCGGGATAAAACGACGTACCAGCCCGCACCCCCACGCCAGTTCACTATGGCCCGGGGCTATACGCAGGACCTGCAAGACATATTGGAAAACAACGCAGGATAACAAAGATCGATCTACGGATCACGGGGGCGCGCCACAGCACATGACGATGACCTTCATGCCGGATACACTAATAATAAATCCGGCCGGGCCGAACATAACCGACCAGACTTAGTCGGACTGCGTCGTGACATAGCCCAGCACAGAGGCGCCGCACACCCCCTCTGCTTCACTGATGAAGTAATGGATCATGAATTCCTAGAAGGGTTTAAACCTGTCAACATCGAGTCATACGATGGCACAACAGACCCCGCGGTATGGCTTGAAGATTTCCTTCTCCACATTCACATGGCTCACAGTGATGATCTACATGCCATCAAGAATATCCCCCTCAAGCTTAAAGGGCCAGCCAGACATTGGTTGAATAGCCTGCCAGCGAACTCCATCAGCAGTTGGGAAAACCTTGAGGATGCATTCCTCGACAACTTCCAAGGCACCTACATGCAACCACCGGATGCTGATGACTTAAGTCACATTACCCAACAGCCCGGAGAGTCAGCCAGAAAATTCTGGACTCGGCTCCTAACTAAAAAGAACCAAATTGTCAACTGTACGGACGCCGAGGCCCTGGCGGCCTTTAAGCATAATATCCGCGACGAGTGGCTCGCCCGACACCTCGGCCAAGAAAAATCGAAGTCCATGGTGGCCCTCACGACACTCATGACCCGCTTTTGCGCGGGCGAGGACAGCTGGCTGGCTCGCAGTAACACCACGCCAGGAAACTCCGGCACTTCAGATGTCCACGACAGTAACGGAAAACCACGGCGCAATAGACATAAACGTCGGAACAATGACGACAATGCCGAAGATACGGCAGTCAATGCTGGATTTAGCAACTCTAAATCCGGTCAGCGGAAAAAGCCGTTCAAAAGAAACAATCCAGGATCGTCCAGTCTGGACCGCATACTCGACTGCTCGTGCCAGATTCACGGCACCCCCAACAAACCAGCCAATAACACTAACAGAGATTGCTGGGTGTTCAAACGGTCCGGCAAGTTGAATGCCGAAAACAAGGACAAGGGGCTGCACAACAATTACGACGAGGAGTCCCGGCGTCCGAACACTGGGGGACAGAAGAAATTTCCCCCCCAGGTGAAAATGGTAAACATGATCTATGCCACCCACATCCCCAAACGCGAACGAAAGCGTGCACTTAGGGACGTCTATGCGATGGAGCCAGTCGCAACAAAGTTTAACCCATGGTCATCCTGTCCGATCACCATTGATCGTAGGGACCATCCTACCAGCATCCGTCACGGCGGCTCAGCCGCATTGGTCCTTGACCCAATCATCGACGGATTCTATCTCACGCGAGTCCTTATGGACGGTGGCAGTAGCCTGAACCTGCTCTATCAGGACACGGTGCGCAAAATGGGCATCGATCCCTCATGGATCAAACCAACCAAAACCACCTTTAAAGGTGTTATTCCAGGGGTAGAGGCCCGTTGTACAGGCTCAATAACACTGGAAGTGGTCTTCGGGTCTCCGGATAATTTCCGATGCGAGGAATTAATCTTCGATATCGTCCCTTTCTGTAGTGGCTATCATGCACTACTGGGATGAACTGCGTTTGCTCGATTCAATGCGGTACCACACTATGCATACCTTAAGCTCAAGACGCTAGGACCCCGCGGGGTTATAACAGTCAATGGAAACACAGACCCCTCCCTCCGTACGGAAGAGCACACTGCGGCCCTTGCAGCAGGAGTACAAAGCAGCCTTCTTCGATAGACAACCCATTTGGCAATAACAACCCCGAACACCGTCAAGCGAGTCCGGAGCACCCCACAGCAGGATGGTCAGGCATGCCAAGAGCTCGATTAGCAATCCGGCCTCCGCTCCAGCCCCATTGAGGAGGCATTTGTGCCACGCGTACACAACTATGCACTCAAAATACCATGGGCATATGCGTAGGCGAGTCGACGATGCAGCTCATAGTGCGGTTTAGCTTCCACGAGGCCCACACACCCTTCTCCTTTCTTTCTTTTCGGGACCCCACTTTCGGGCAGCCCCTTCAGAGAACCGGACTACCGGACTCATCACCGGGGGGGACACCAAGGAGGCAAGAGGCTTTGCACACCAAGGAATACCCAGGTGGTCTTTTTCAATGATCGTTATACCTGTTTTTACATACCCACATGCAGCATGCCCTTGGATAGGACATGTCAAATAGTCCTATTTGTTTTTGCTTAATGCATTAATTGTACACATACGCCTTGCCGTATTATCCAAATAACAAAGGGAAATAGTATACAGCGTCAGCTTCTTATTACTATCTTCATATTTTCCCTTGAATATTTATTTAATGTTGGATCCGTACACTTTGGTACGATCAGCTCGACAGGGGCTTTCTTGAGCCCCATAACATGGCAATAAAAGTCCGAACACTTTCGACAGTGCGGCACCCCGAACTTATAGCATTATATGCATCAGCTCCGAATCATGTCTTGGGTCAATAGTTGGGTTAGCCCGGCTCCCTTGTTTTGGTACCTTACGTTCCGTTATATCGGCTAAGGTAGCACAGGGAGAACTACTGCGATTGTGTCCCGGTTCTTCCGGACGAGCACCTCAGTGGAGAAAGCCGAAAACTGACTGTACTGATGCGGCGAGAGCTGGTCGCTGTTCGAGAGGTACTAAATCCTTAAAGATTTTTTCCGCTTAAGGCGAGGAATCGACCTTGTTCGATTTAGGCATGTATAGCGCCCCAGTTCGGCCTTCTAAATACTAGGTGCTTCGCCGAAATTTAAAATTATAGACTTCTATGGCCAAGTGAGAGTTATAAAGCCGCATAGTCCGATTGCCTCGTTCGCTGCGCCAAACACCTCCTTAAAGGACCAAAAACTTGGATAAAGAGTGTTTGGGTTTTCCACGAACACCCCAGTACTAGCTACACGGGGGCGGAAGCCGACGACTGGCCTACTCTCAGAATTTTATAAACGGTTGCACAGAAGGTAATATTTTAAATCAACAAAGCGTTATATAGCATACACAAACTCATTCTCATATTACAAAGACGACACGAGTCCATTCACTCAAAGATTAAGTTCTTTGTGCATTCATCGGCCACAAGGCGAGCGCATTTCATGACGCCATCATAATATTTCTCGGGGTAGCGATGCTCCTTACCCTCCGGGGGTCTGTCCTTCACTAGCTTCTCAGCGTCTAGTTTGGCCCAATGCATCTTCGCGCGAGCAAAGGCCCGGTGGGCAACCTCAATGCAGACGGACTGCTTGATAACTTCAAGCCGCGAACAAGCACTAACCATCTGCTTTAGAAGGCCGAAGTAGCTGTCAGGCAGGGGCTCACTAGCCCACATCCAGACTATGAGGTCCTTCATGGGCAGTTTGGCCGCCCTGTGGAGTTCGACCAATTGCTTCAGTTGGTCACTCAGGGACATTGGGTGTTTGGCTCTAGTATACTGGGACTAGAACAGCTTCTCCGTAGAGCTCCCCTCTTTGGCACGGTAGAACTCCGTGGCATCCGATATGCTGCGTGGCAGATCTGCAAATGCCCCTGGAGAGCACCGAATGCGGGTGAGTAAAAGAAATGTCTCCTCCACAGGCTTGCTTTGCATAACGAATGCCTTACCCGCCGCTATCTTCTTGGCCGCCTGGATTTCCTGGAGGGCCTTTTGGGCTTTGGTCTTGGCATTTTTCGTGATCTCAAGGGCTTTGGCAAGCTCGGACGCTTGCGTCTTGAAGTCATGCTCCAAGGACTCGAACTTCTTGCCGAACTCCTGGCGATCTTGCTGTACCTCCCCCACCCGAGCATCTTGTTTCTCACGCTCGGTGCGCTCTGTGGCCGCCTTGGCTTCGGCTTCGGATAGCGCTTTCTTCAGGGCTTCCACTTTGGTCGCCGCCCCTATTAAAAATCATAATGCCTTTTGTTAGCATCATCAACTTTCTCCTCTAGAAGAAACACGAACGGGGTATCACTTACCTTTGTTCTCCTCGAGCTGCCTCTTCACGAGGCCAAGCTCCTCTTAGGCCTACCCCAGGTCCTGCCTGAGTTTGGTGACCTCAGCCGTGCGCGCAGCAGCGGTCAGCAGCAGCGCCTGCTTATTAACATAGACAAGTACTGTCAGACTCCTATGGATTAAAATTGGACCCTCCGTTTGGCTTTTTCTTTCCGAAGCACCAAACAGAGTATCAGAGGCTACTGTCTATTGGGTGATATTTTCTCACACTTTTCATTACTTACCTCAAAGCCTGTTAAGAGGCTGGTGCAGGCTTCGGTCAATCCGCTTTTGGCGGACTGGACCTTCTCAATCACCGTACCCATGAGACTACGGTGCTCTTCATTGATGGAAGCGCTACGAAGCACTTCCAGCAAATTATCCGATGCCTCCGGCTGGGCGGAGGTCATTGGCACGGCCGGCTCGCCCTCTGAGGGAGTCCCGGATTAGGGGGTATCCGGATAGCCGGACTATATACATCGTCTGGACTATTGGAGCGTGAAGATACAAGACTCAAGACTCCGGCCCGTGTCCGGATGGGACTCTCCTTTGCGTGGAAGACAAGCTTGGCGATCCGGATATTATATTTCCTTCCTTGTAACCGACTCCGTGTAAACCCTAGCCCTCTCCGTTGTCTATATAAACCGGAGAGGTTGGTCCTTAGAAGGCCGATCACAATTACAATCATACCATCATAGGCTAGCTTCTAGGGTTTAGCCTCTACGATCTCGTGGTAGATCTACTCTTGTACTACTCATATCTTCAATATTAATCAAGCAGGAAGTAGGGTTTTACCTCCATCGAGAGGGCCTGAACCTGGGTAAACATTGTGTCCGTTGCTTCCTGTTACCATCAGCCTAAGCCGCACAGATCGGGACCCCCTACCTGAGATCCGCCGATTTTGACATCGACATTGGTGCCTTCATTGAGAGTTCCTCTGTGTCGTCCCTGCAAGGCTCGATGGCTCGTCTCGTTGTCAAGGACAACATCATCTCTGGGGGAGCACTGGCTGTAGGCCAAACTCTCTGACTCGGCGGCTTCGTTATGCCCGCCCCATCGGCTGTCGCGCCAACGATGGCCTCTCGGATCATCATGCATAACCTTCGCATCAATTCAGAGCTTGCCAAACAGATGGATCCGATAGAGCTCTCCTCCCTTAATGAGCTCTTGGATCGCATCGCCGCTTTGGGAGTCGCTACGGACTATGACCGGATTGGGCTTAAACCCAACCAAAGGGACATTAGATCCCCGTCGGCCACCCATGAGATAGCGGTAGTGGAGGAACCACATACGGATTACCCCTCTATTTTGAGGAAAAAACGTGTCCAGATGACCGAGCTCCCTAAGCCGAAATCCCGCTCGAGGGAAGATATAGCCCATATCCCAGACTTAGGATCGGGAATTCGGCCGGAAAAATTGGGCAGCATCCCGGATCCCGAAATGTCGAACTCGGTGGCTCCCCTGCCCCTAGGCGCTGGGCCAGATCAGAATCTGGACTCATCCATGGACACCCGTCTGTGCTTAAGCCATCTCTCCCATATCAGACAAGAGCCCCATGAGACAGTACATCGCTACTGGGCCAGATTCCTCCTTGTGTTAAATAAGGTCAAGGACTGTCATGAGGACGACGCAGTCTCACTTTTCTGCAAAAACTGCACGAACAAAGGACTCCTTAATGCTATAAGTCGCCATGACATAGTACACTTTGCTTACTTGGCAACCATAGTACAGAAGTACTGTGCGATGGAAAGCGCCTGGAAAACCCAAACAGAATTTTGGGATAGTACGGCCTTCACCAGAACCTTTGTCTGAACTAAACAGCCGAACTCTCGTAAGTCGACCAATCCAATTCCCAAGAAACCAAAGCACACCCCAGGGCGGGGAACCGTATTGGAAGAATGGCTCGATGGGCCATGTAAACTCCACAGTGCTCCGGACACAACACCAACCCATAGCTTTAGGGCATGTTGGATACTCCGGCATGTTGCAAAAAGTGGCGAGGATCTTCTTGCAAGCCACAAAGCAGAACAACATCCCGCCAAGGAACACAATACGATACTAACAGTCTTCGAGACTTTCGCCTCAAACAATAGGCGCAAGCGAGCTCATCGAAGCCCCACTAGAATCTGCCATGTGGCAAAAATAAATCCGTGGAACGGCACTGCTATAACTTTCAATGCTAGTGACGAACCCTAATTCCAGACCATCCGGGCACCAGCCGCTCTGGTCCTTAGCCCAATAGTGGACGGCTTTCGGCTCACTAAAGTACTCATGGACGGCGGAAGCGGATTAAACTTGATCTACGAAGAAACACTCAAGAAGATGGAAATTGATAAAAGCCGCATTGAACATAGCGGCACAACCTTCAGGGGAATTATCCCTAGTCGGGAAGCACGGTGTGCAGGAAAAATCACCCTCGATGTAGTATTCGGCACCCCGGAGAATTACAGGTCTGAAGAAATCACATTCCAAGTGGCTCCTTTCAGCAGCGGATACCACGCCCTTCTAGGGCAGGACGTGTTTGCAAGCTTTCAAGCTATACCCCATTACGCGTACATGAAGCTTAAAATGCATGGACCCAATGGAATCATCACTCTAGCCTGTGATCCGGACGTCGCACTCCGTTCCGAAAACAATACCGTAGCACTAGCCTTGGAAGCATTATCCGAAGCCCTAGCAGCCGAAGAATTAATAACACTGCGCGCCACTGTGGACAGGGACGACGTGATACTCGACAAGCGACCTAAGTCCACCTCATTTAAACCCGCAGATGAGATAGTCAAATTCCAAGTCCATCCAACAGACCCCACGAAGACAGCTTCCATCAGGACACAGTTGAGCGCCGCAATGGACGCTGCACTGCGAGACTTCTTACGTGAGAATTGGGACATTTTCGCCTGGCACCCATCGGACATGCCGGGCATCCCGTCCGGATTGGCTGAACATAGCCTTAACATACTAAAGGGATCATGTTAAACAGACCCTAAGGCGATTTTCAGATCCCACACAGCAAGCCATGGGGAAGAGCTAGCCAAGCTACTTGAGGCCGGATTCATCAGAGATATCAAGCATCCGGATTGGCTGGCAAATTTGGTAATGGTAACAAAGAAGGACAAATCCTGGTGCCTGTGCGTCGACTTCAAAGACCTCAACAAGGCTTGCCCTAAGGATCCCTTTCCCCTCCCGTGCATCGATCAAATCATCGACGCCACAGCAGGACACGACTCGCTGTGTTTCCTCGGTGCATACTCTGGATACCATCAAATAAAGATGGCAGAGTCCGACCAAGCTGCAACAGCTTTCATAATGCCATATGGCCCTTTTTGCTTCAACACTATGCCTTTCGGGCTTAAGAATGCCGGCGCAACCTATCAATGCATGATTCAAACATGCCTGGAAAAGCAAATCGGCAAAACAGTGGAGGCATACGTGGACGACATAGTCATAAAAACAATACACGTCGAACCCTAATAGATGACTTGAGGCATACGTTCGACAACCTCCGAACATACGACATCAAGCTGAACCCGGAAAAATGCGTTTTCGGCGTCCCCTCTGGAAAACTACTGGGCTTCATCGTTTCCAATAGAGGAATTTAAGCGAATCTGGCAAAAATCCGAGCTTTGTCGCAGTTGGCTATACCAACAGACCTCAAACACATCCATAAACTAGCTGGATGCGTGCCTGCTTTGAGCCGCTTTATCACCATGTTAGGAGAAAAGGCATTACCTCTTTACCGCCTTCTTCGACGCACCGAACACTTCGTGTGGACAGATGCAGCCACGGCCGGACTCGATGAAATATAGACCTTATTGGCCAATAATCTAGTCCTAACAGCACCAAATATCGGCGAACCTTTGCTGCTGTACATAGCTGCAACACATCAAGTTGTAAGCGCAGTACTCGTTGTCGAACGAGAGGTTGATGGATACAAATTCCCGCTACAGAAGCCGGTTTATTACGTATCCACGGTCCTCACCCCATGCAAATCCCGATACCCACACTATCAAAAAATAGCATACGCGGTCTTCATGGCATCTTGAAAGCTACGACACTACTTTCAAGAGTGTTCGATTACGGTGGCCTCCGAAGTACCACTAAACGATATAATAATTAACCGCGATGCCACGGGCCGGATCGCTAAATGGGCAATCGAGATCCTTCCGTTCGACATAACATACAAGCCTCAGCGGGCCATCAAGTCGCAAGTATTAGCTAACTTTGTCGCCGAATGGACAGAAGCCGAACTCCCTAAAGAGTACGGCGCGTACTCTAACTGGATTTTGCACTTCCGTGGCTCTAAAATGCTAGCCGGATTGGGAGCAGGTGTAGTCCTGACGTCTCCCACCGGAGACACGGTCCAATTCGTCCTCCAAATATTATACATGGACTCCAACAATGCAGCCGAATATAAGGCTCTGTTGCACAATCTTTGGATGGCAGTCTCTGTGGGCATTCAACGCCTAGAGGTACGCGGGGATTCAAACCTCGCAATATCACAAATAAACCGAGATGTATGTTGTCTTTCCTCTAGTGGTGTTATGTGAATGTCGACTACATGACACTTCACCATGATTTGGGCCTAGGGGAAGGCATTGGGAAGTAGTAAGTAGATGATGGGTTGCTAGAGTGACATAAGCTTAAACCCTAGTTTATGCGTTGCTTCGTAAGGGGCTGATTTGGATCCATATGTTTCATGCTATGGTTAGATTTATCTTAATTATTCTTTTGTAGTTGCGGATGCTTGCGAGGGGGTTAATAATAAGTGGGAGGCTTGTCCAAGTAAGGACAGTACCCAAGCACCGGTCCACCCACATATCAATTTATCAAAGTAACAAACGCGAATCATATGAGCATGATCTAAACTAGCTTGACAGTAATTCTCATGTGTCCTCGGGAGTGCTTTGCATTATATAAGAGTTCGTTCAGGCTTGTCCTTTGCTAAAAAAAGTATTGGGCCACCTTGCTGTACCTCAGTTACTTTTGTTACTTGATACCCATTATGAATAATCTTATCATCAAACTATCTGTTACCGATAATTTCAGTGCTTTTAGAGAATACCTTGTTGAAAACCGCTTGTCATTTCCTTCTGCTCCTCATTGGGTTCTACACTCTTACTTATAAAAAGGACTACGATAGATCCTCTATACTTGTGGGTCATCAAGACACTTTTCTGGCTCCATTGCTAGGGAGTAGCGCCTTTGGTAAGTGGAATTTGGTAAGGAAACATTTATATAGTGTGCTGAAATTTATTGTCACTTGTTGCTATGGAAAATCATCCTTTGAGGGTTTTGTTTGGGGTATCTTCACCCCGACTGGAAGAACAAAGAGTTGCCCCTCAACCTACACAACCTACTGAAAATATTTATTATGAAATTCCTTCGGGTATGATAGAGAAACTACTAGCTAATCCTTATGCAGGAGACAGAACATTACATCCTGATATGAATCTAATCTATGTGGATGAAGTTTGTGAATTATTTAAGCTTCCAGGTTTGCCCGAGGATGAAGTCAAGAAGAAGGTACCCCCCCCTTATCTTTGAAGGGAAAGGCATTGACATGGTATAGGCTATGTGATGATATTGGATCTTGCAACTATAACCGATTGAAATTGGAATTTCATCAGAAATTTTATCCTATGCATCTGGTTCATCATGATCGGAATTATATATATATTATTTTTGGCCTTGTGAAGGAAAAAAGTGTCGCTCAAGCTTGGGGGAGGCTTAAGTCAATGTTATATTCATGACCCAATCATGAGCTCTCAAGAGAAAATTTTATTCATAATTGTTATGCTCGGCTTTCTCGTAATGATGAACGCATGCTCCATACTTATTGTGCTGGTTCTTTCATGTAGAAGAATATTGAATTCAAATGGGATTTACTGGAAAGAATTAAACACAACTCTGAAGATTGGGAACTCGACGAAGGTAATGAGTCAGGTATAAACCTTAAGTTTGATTGTGTTAAATCTTTTATGCATACCGATGCTTTTCGTGAATTTAGCACTAAATATGGACTTGACTCTGAGATAGTAGCTTATTTTTGTGAATCATTTGCTACTCATGTTGATCTCCCCAAGGAGAAGTGGTTTAAATATCATCCTCCCATTGAAGTAAAAATAGTGGAACTTATTAGAGTTGAAGAAGAAAATATTACTTATAATGTTGATCCTATTGTTCCTACAGCTTATATTGAGAAACCACCTTTTCCCGTTAGGATAAAGGATCATGCTAAAGATTCAGCTGTGGTTCGTAAGAGTTATACTAGAACACCTACACCCCCTGAAAAAATTAAAGTTGAACCTAGTATTGTTGTGGTTAAAGATCTCTTGGTCGAAAATATTGATGGTCATGCTATTTATTTCTATGATGAAGCTGCTAGGATTGCTAAACCTGATATTAAAGATAAAATAGACCAATTGTTGGCATGCTTGTTGTTTCTGTTAAAATAGGAGATCATTGTTATCTTGGCTTATGTGATGTGGGTGCTAGTGTGAGTGTAGTTCCTTTTACTTTATATCAAGAAATTATGAATGATATTGCACCTGCTGAGATAGAACATATTGATGTTACTATTAAGCTTGCCAATAGAGATATTATATCACCAATTGGGATTGTTAGAGATGCCCAAGTCTTGTGTGGGAAAATAAAATACCCTACTAATTTTCTTGTTCTTGGATCACCACAAGATGATTTTTGTCCCATTATATTTGGTAGACCTTTCTTGAACACTTTTAATGCAAAGATAGACTGTAAGTTTTTGGGATGTGTCTCATGATTTTAATTTCTCTAAATTTCGTAGACAACCCCATGATAAGTAATTGCCTAGTAAGGATGAAATTATTGGTCTCTATTGTCGTACCTCACACCGATCCTTTAGAACAATATTTGCTAGACAGTGAGAATGATATGTTTATGAATGAAAGAAAGGAATTAGATGAAATATTCTTTAACCAAATGCCTATTTTGAAACACAACTTGCATGTTGAAATCCTTGGGGATCCTCCTCCACCCAAGGGTGAACCCGTATTTGAGCTTAAACAATTACCTGATACTTTGAAATATGCTCATCTCGACGAGAAGAAGATATATCATGTTATTATTAGTGCTAACCTTTCAGAGCATGAAGAAAAGAAATTATTGAAAACTCTGAAGAAGCACCGTGCCACCATTGGATATACTCTTGATGATCTTAAGGGCATTAGTCCCACTCTATGTCATCCCAAAATTAAAATGGAGCCTGATGCTAAACCAATTGTTGATCATCAAAGATGGTTAAATCCCAAGATGAAAGAAGTGGTAAGAAATGAAACATTAAAACTTCTGGAGGTGGGTACAATTTATCCCATTCCTGATAGTAGATGGGTAAGTCCCGTTCATTGCGTCCCTAAGAAGGGAGGTATTATTGTTGTTCCTAATGATAAGAATGAATTGATTCCACAAAGAATTTTTATAGGTTATAGAATGGTAATTGATTTTCGCAAATTAAACAAAAGATCATTTCCTCTACCTTTCATTGATCAAATGCTAGAAAGACTATCCAAACACACACATTTTTGCTTTCTAGATGGTTATTCTGGTTTTTCTCAAATACTTGTGTCAAAAGAGGATCAAGAAAAGACTACTTTTACATGTCCTTTTGATACCTTTGTTTATATACTTATACCTTTTGGTTTATGCAATGCAGTTGCCACCTTTCAAAGATGTATGACTGCTATATTCTCTGACTTCTGTGAAAAGATTGTTGAGGTTTCATGGATGATTTCTCCATTTACGGAACTTCTTTTGATGATTGCTTAAGCAACCTTGATCGAGTTCTGCAGACATGTGAAGAACTAATCTTGTCTTGAATTGGGAGAAGTGCCACTTTATGGTTAATGAAGGTATTGTCTTGGGGCATAAAATTTCGAAAAGAGGTATTGAAGTTGACAAAGCTAAAGTAGAAGCTATTGAAAAGATGTTGTGTCCTAAAGATATCAAAGATATAAGAAGTTTCCTTGGTCATGTTGGTTTCTAGAGGAGGTTTATTAAAGACTTCTCTAAAATTTCTAGGCCTCTCACTAATCTCTTGCAAAAATATGTTCCTTTTGTTTTTGATGATGATTGTGTAGAAGCCTTTGAATTACTTAAGAAAGCCTTGATTTCTGCACCTATTGTTCAACCACCTAATTGGAATTTACCCTTTGAAATTATGTGTGATGCTAGTGATTATGTTGTTGGTGCGGTTCTAGGGCAAATAGTTGATAAGAAATTGGATGTTATTCATTATGCTAGTAAAACTCTAGACAGTGCCCAGTGAAATTATGCTACTACTGAAAAAGAATTTTTGGCTGTTTTTTTTTGCTTGTGACAAGTTCAGATCTTATATTGTTGATTCGAAAATAACTGTTCACACGGATCATGTTGCTATTAAATATCTTCTGGAAAAGAAAGATGCTAAACCTAGACTTATTGATGGTTCTCTAGCTGCAAGAATTTGATTCGCATATTATTGATAGGAAGGGAGCTGAGAACCCCGTTGCAGACAACTTGTCTAGGTTATAAAATGTTCTTTATGACCCACTGGCTATTGATGATAGCTTTCCTGATGAACAATTAGCTGTCGTAAAAGCTTCTCGTAATACTCCCTGGTACGCTGATTATGCTAATTATATTGTTGCTAAATTTATACCACCTAGTTTCACATACCAGCAAAAGAAAAAGGTTTTCTATGATTTAAGACATTACTTTTCGGATGACCCACACCTTTATAAAGAAGGAGTTGATGGTGTTATTAGACATTGTGTACCTGAGCATGAACAGGAATGGATCCTACGCAAGTGTCACTCGGAGGCCTACGAAGGACACCATGCTGGAGATAGAACTGCAGACAAGGTATTACAATCCGGTTTTATTGGCCTACTCTCTTCAAGGATGCTCGTAAGTTTGTCTTGTCTTGTGATGAATGCGAGAGAATTGGCAATATTAGTAGACGTCAGAAAATGCCCATGAATTATTCACTTGCTATTGAACCATTTTATGTTTGGGGCTTTGATTATATGGGACCTTTTCCTTCCTCTAATGGGTATACACATATTTTAGTTGTTGTTGATTATTTTACTAAGTGGGTAGAAGCTATTCCAACTAGTAGTGCTGATCATAACACTTCTATTAAGATGCTTAAAGAAGTTATTTTTCCGAGGTTTGGAGTCCCTAGATATTTGATGATTAATGGTAGTTCACATTTTATTAATGGTGCTTTCCGTAAATTGCTTGTGAAGTATGATGTCAACCATAGAATTGCATCTCCTTATCATCCTCAGTCTAGTGGTCAAGTAGAATTGATCAATAGAGAGATTAAATTGATTTTGCAAAAGACTATTAATAGATCTAGAAAGAATTGGTCTAAGAAACTTGATGTTGCATTATGGGCTTATAGAACGGCTTACAAAAACCCTATGGGCATGTCTCCATATAAAATGGTTTATGGAAAAGCATGTCACTTACCTCTTGAACTAGAATATAAAGCTTATTGGGAAATTAAAGAGCTCAACTATGATTTCAAACTTGCCGGTGAAAAGAGGTTATTTGACATAAGCTCTCTTCATGAATGGAGAACCCAAGCCTATGAGAATGCAAAGTTCTTTAAAGAAAAGGTTAAAAGATGGCATGACAAAATGATAGAAAAGCGTGAGTTTAATGTAGGTGATCATGTTTTGCTATACAACTCTCGTTTAACATTTTTTGCAGGAAAGCCTCTCTCTAAATGGGAAGGTTCTTACATTATCGAGGAGGTTTATCGTTCCGGTGCCATCAACATCAACAACGCCGAAGGCACTAACCCGAAGGTGGTAAACGGTCAAAGAATCAAACATTATATTGCTGGTACTCCCATAAATGTGAGACCAATATTATTAGTACCATAACACGAGAGGAGTACATAAGGGTTACTTTCTAGAATGTTTCAGACTTTGAAAAGGAATAGGTATGTGGTATGATAAGTAAACCGACTTCAAAACTGATCTAACAACAATTTTTCTCCATTTTGGAATATTTAAAAATTAGGAATATAAAAAGTAGTCCGAAGAGTGCACGAGGAAGCGGCAAGGCATGGGGCATGCCCCTGTGCCTTGTGGCCACCTCGTGTGCCCTCCGGACTCAATTTTCTTGTGGAATACTCCTTTTGGTCGGTAAAAATTCATTACAAAATCTCTCGAATGTTTTGACCACCATACCGTGAAAAAAAATCATGTATTCTTGTTTCAAGTTGTTTTTCTGACAGATCTAGATCGCCATGACGTCTCCAAGCGCCCCCAAGGACAAGTTTTTCAAGAAGGTCATCAACCCTTACCTCACGGAGGTGTTGCAACACCCTCAAACCATTGAGATGCGCGGGGAGTGTTGCACATCCTCGATGTTGAAGGGCCGAAGAAGACCAGAAGAGTGGAAACAAGGCTCGAAGCAATGGAGCAGCAAGTCTTCAAGTGCTAAGGGATGGTGGAAGATGGACTCAACGCCAATCACATGATGATCTCTGAATTTACCAATGGTCACAAGGTGGATGCCAAGAAAATTGGGGAGGCCATCTTCAAGCTTCATGAGAAAATCAACCATCTCCAAGCCCAGATCTGTGACCTACAAAACCAAAACTGTGAGTATGAATAGATATTTAAGAGGATGAGTTGGGTTGCAGATTTTAGGATCCCGAAGACTCGTCCATCTTTTTACGATGGTGAACCTATGCCTTGGAAGACGAATGATAAGATTCTTTCATCATCAACAACTCCATCATCACCACCTCCGAAGAAAGAGATCTAAATACATGGGTATGGGCACTCCCCTTGGCTTGTGTCAAGCTTAGGGGAGGTGTCCCGGTATCTTATCACTATCAAACTATTACTTTTATCGTTTTGCTATATATATGTTCCCTCTGTATATGTAATCAAGTTCGTGAGTTATATATAATAAAGAGTAGTTTTGAGTTGAGGGCTTTGCTTTCTTGTTATGATCAAGAGAATTAAGTAAGAGAAAGAATAAAAATAAATAAAGATATCATATAATGATCTTATGGATAGTGATGACTTCACATATAAAGAGTAGGATGAATAAAATTTGTTGAGAGTTGAGAAACATAGTTTTGGCCATTGTTGCAATTAATAGGAAGCAATACAGAAGGAGAGGTTACATATATATATATATATATACTATCTTGGACATCTTTTGTAATTGTGAGCACTCATTAAAATATGACATGCTAAAAAATTGATGTTGGACAAGGAAGACAACATAATGAGTTATGTTTGAAGGAAATATGCCCTAGAGGCAATAATAAAGTTGTTATTTATATTTCCTTATACCATGATAAATGTTTATTATTCATGCTAGAATTGTATTAACCGGAAACTTAGTACATGTGTGAATACATACACAAAACAAAGTGTCCCGAGTATGCCTCTACTTGACTAGCTCGTTAAACAAAGATGGTTATGTTTCCTGACCGCAAACATGTGTTGTCATTCGATGAACGGAATCACATCATTAGAGAATGATGTGATGGGCTGTCAGGACCCCAACTCAATGCGACACCGATCTAGCATGTAACACCTCGTATCACTTTGCGGCCTCACGCACGGTATTCCCACGTGTGTCGCCTTACCAGGCCCGGGACGCGCCTTTTGGCACACATATATGATAGTGTCGCTAGCATCCATATGACAAGGAGCCCGGTCTGACATGGCTAGTCGTGAACCCAAAGTGGCACTAACTTACAAGGACAGGCATACATGACCCAGCAACGAACATGTCGGTCATCGGCGAGTGAATCTGTGCATCAGCAGCTGGGCTAGCAGGACTCCAGTAAACCAGGCTACAGTAGGCTAACAGGACTTCGGTAGACACTGTGTGACATTTCCCCGAAGGGACAGACATAGGAATGAAGAAGGACACATGCCGGCTAGCCTAAGTGTTCCGGAGCAGTAGCAAGCTACCAAGGCTCAGTGGAAGCACTAGGAGACATTTCCCCGTAAGAGAGGCTACCAAGGATAAACAACTAGATAGTCAGATCCCACACATACCAAGCAGTTCAATAACATACACACAATATGCTCGATATGTGCAAATACAACATGGTATCACAACATGACTCTACAACTCAAGTATTTTATTCAATAGGCTCCGAGGAGCGAGATATTACAAACATGGGTCTCATGACCCAACATTCAAAGCATACAAGTCAAAGCACAAGCGGAAGCTTAACATGTCTGAGTACAGACATCTACAAATGAAAAAGGCTGAGAAGCCTGACTATCTACCAAATCCTGCCAAGGGCACAAGATCGTAGCTGAGGTAACAAGCTAAACGTCAAAGTCCAACGGAACTACTAGTGAGACGGAAGTCTCTCTGCAAAATGTAAAATAGGCAAACATGAGTACAAATGTACCCAGCAAGACTTACATCAGATCTAACTACATATGCACCATTATCAACAAAGGGATGGTGGGGTTTAACTGCAGCAAGCCAGCTTTGACTCGGTGGCTATCCTGAACTACGACCGCAAGTAACTCTTTTGGGGTGGCGCACACGAGTCCACATATTCACCATATCAATACACCACTACGGATCCGCTCCCGTCTCCCTACGAGAACGCCATCCATAGAACTCACGCTTATCTTGCGTATTTTAGAGTATCCACTTTCACTTGTCTATGAACTGTATAGGTAACCCAGAGGTCCTTTACCGCGGACGCGGCTATTCGAATCGATGATGTTAACCCTGCAGGGGTGTACTTCTTCACACATGCTCTCACCACTTACCGCCGTTTACACGACATGTACTCGGCAACCTTCAAGCGGAAGCCCAATGAGGGTGTCGTCCACGGCCTACCTAAACACTCAAGTCTCTAGTCCAGGTTTATCGCCTATTCAGGTTCCATCTGCAGGGAGTCCGGCCGAGGTTTCCACATACGGCCTCGAACAATGTGTACAGGGTTCCGCGACACCAAACGGGTACCCGACATACCCGACCACGTGCCTACCACATCACAGCCCACCCCTTGGGTCAGCACTGCCCACAGCCTCCAGCATACTACAAACACCATAAACTACTTGCAACTCCTGGACAGAGGACAAGGGTGATTAAGAAGCCTAGAGGGTCCATTGGTTTCGAGCCCAATGCATGGTAGTAACTGTTTCATGGATCACAAACACAGAACTCAGTTCCTGAGGACGGCTTTAATGAGACAACCGACCATGTACTCCTACATGGCCTCTCACCGCTATCGTTACCAAATCGTGTTCACACACTTAGCTCACACACAGTAGGACATGTTCAGCACTGTTCCAATTCATCCCCGATGAATCAGACCTGACTCAACTCTAAGGAGTAGCAGGCATGCCAAAAAGCATGAAAGAGTAGGCACATCAGAGCTCAAACAACTCCTACTCATGCTAGTGGGTTTCATCTATTTACTGTGGCAATGACAGGTCATGCAGAGGAAAGGGGTTCAACTACCGCAGCATGTAATAGTTCAATTGTTGTTGTCCCAATGCAGTAAAATAAAGCAGGAGCGAGAGAGTGGGTTTGTATCAGAATGAACAAGGGGGTTTTGCTTGCCTGGCAATTCTGAAGATAGTATAGCTCTTCATCGGTGTCATCGATCTCATCATCGGTATCACGTCTATCGAGAGGGGACAAATACCGGCAACACAAAAGGAAACACAATCAATGCAATGCACAATATGATGCATGATCATGACATGGCAAAATGAGTGTGTTGAGCTAATGCAACTACAAACGGGTGGTTTGAGTTCATTTGAATCAAAGATTCAAATACAAACCCAAAATATGAATTCATATAAGTGCATTATCTTGTTTCATCTAAACAGCAAGGTTAGGTTGCTCTAACATGCATGAAACTAGTACAGATGGATAGATTGGATTTTTTGATCATTTTTCATATATAAATCTTTGTATTTGGAGTTACAGATTATTTTCTATGATTTTTTGAAGTTTATAGCATTTTCTGGAATTTCCTGGAAAATAATAAACCCAGAAAATACATTACTGCGTCAGCATTGCGTCACTATGACATCAGCGGTCAACGGAGACGGTCCAGGTCAAACCTGACCAGTGGGATCCTCCTGTCAGTGACTAACCTAACTAGTCCAAATTAATTAGCACTAAACTAATACTAATCTAGTTTAGTTAAGAGCCTGGGCCCACATGTCAGTGACTCAGGGGGAGTCAAACTGGGGTCAACCCAGGTCAAACAAGGTCAAACCCGCCGGCGACTCGACACCGATGAGGCCCGAGACGGCGGCGCGGCTCGGAAAACACCCACAGGGCATGGACGGGGCCGTTCTTGGGCTCGTTGGAGAGCTCTTGCAGGCACTCGTCGAGTGGTGGTGGCGGCCGGGCCTATGGTGGCCGGAGCCGACGACGGCGAGCTCCAAGGCGGCGGCCGGAGTTCGGGTTAGCACGGGGGCGGCGTTAGGGAGCACGACAGGGGGTGCGGAGGGTTGCTATGGCTTCCTGGGGGTGCACTGAGCATGACTGCGTGTTCAGTTTAGACGGAGGCGAACCAAAACGACGACGGCGACCTGTCCGGCACCGGTGAGGTCCCGGTCTCGACGGAAGTGAAGGCTATGATGAACTAATGGACATGGGAGAAGGGGGGATCGGTAGAGGAGCTCACGGCGAGTGCAGAGCTGGCCTCGGTGTGCTCGGGGAAGCACCAGAGCATGCGGGGCGGCGAGAGGGATCTCCGGCGGAAGGCGACGAAGATGATGAAGATGGCGTCGATGCAGGGCCTCCAGCGAGGCATGGCTGGATGGAGAGGACGCGGGAGGCGTGGCGATGCTCGTGGACACGTCGGGGAGGCGAGGGGAGCACGGAGGCTACGTCTACGGCGTGCGGCAGCGACGAGCTCCGATCAGGCAGAGAGGGAGAGAGAGCAGAGGAGGGGGAAGAGGTCGGGAGAGAGTGAGAGGGTTCCAGGGGGTGGCGTGGCACTGTGAGAGACGTCCAGGGGGAGGAGGAGGCAGCCAGGCAGGAAGGAGGTGGTCGGCATGTGGCTGCGCGCACCGGGCACGCGCCCCTACCTACTGGTGCGAGGAGGAAGGTGACAGGGCAGCGCCTGGTGGGCTGGGCCGAAACAGCAGCAGGCCAACAATACCAGGTAAGGCCCATGTGAGGTTTCTGTTTTATATTTTTGTTCTGTTTTCTTTTATTTAATCTTTTGCCATTGTTTTGAAATCAAAGCAGATTCAAAAACAGTACAAAATATCCTCTGGATATTTTGATGTTGTTGAATGGACTGATCCAGACGCACTTAAAATGTTCCAGGGTATTTGAAAATATATTCTATACATATTATGAATATAATTTCAAATTCAGTGCTGAAAATATTCCTCAAAAATGTTCATTATTTTTGGTTTGGTGCAAAACCTCGGCCAAAATATAACCAACATTATTTAAGGCCATTTTGGAAACATTGAATGCATTTTCCAGGGTTCTTTGCCCTTCTTTTAAGTCAATTTCTAAGGTTTCAACAATCCTCAATTCAAGTTTCAGAAATTTAAACATGGTGCATGGATGCTTATGCAGAGTCAGGCAAGGACTAAGCTAGGGCTGTGACATGGACAAGACCCATCCGTTAGCTTAGCATAATGATTGATAAGTTTTATTGCTATCGCTTTCTTCATGACTTATACATGTTCCTCTGATTATCAGATTATGCAACTCCCGAATATCGGAGGAACACCTTGTGTTCTATCAAACGTCACAACGTAACTGGGTGATTATAAAGATGCTCTACAGGTGTCTCTGAAGGTGTTTGTTGGGTTGGCATAGATCAA
Organism: Triticum dicoccoides; assembly: GCF_002162155.2. Classification (NCBI taxonomy): domain Eukaryota; kingdom Viridiplantae; phylum Streptophyta; class Magnoliopsida; order Poales; family Poaceae; genus Triticum; species Triticum dicoccoides. The sequence continues at coordinate 544,497,268 of NC_041383.1, forward strand.
GATTAGGATTTGTCACTCCGTGTATCGGAGAGGTATCTCTGGGCCCTCTCGATAATGCTCATTACTATAAGCCTTGCAAGCAATATGACTAATGAGTTAGTTGCGAGATGAAGCATTACGGAACGAGTAAAGAGACTTGTCGGTAATGAGATTGAACTAGGTATGAAGATATCAACGATCGAATCTTGGGCAAGTAAACATACCGATGACAAAGGGAACACCATATGTTGTTGTGCGGTTTGACCGATAAAGATCTTTGTAGAATATGTAGGATCCAATATGAGCATCCAGGTTCCGCTATTGGTCATTTATCGGAGATGTGTCTCGATCATGTCTACATACTTATCGAACCCATAGGGTCCGCACGCTTAATGTTCGATGATGATCTGTATTACTAGTTACGTATTTTGGTGACCAAAGTTTGTTCAGAGTTCCGGATGAGATCACGGACATGACGAGGAGTCTCGAAATGGTCGAGAGGTAAAGATTGAAATATTGGAAGGTGGTATTCGGACACCGGAAGGGTTCCGGAGTGTATCGGGTACAAACCAGAGTACCGGAAGGGTTACCGGAACCCCCCTGGTGGAAGATATGGGCCATATAGGCCATGGGAGGGAGGCTAACAAGCCCACAAGGGGATGGTGCGCCCCCCACAAGGGAGAAGGCCGAATTGGACTAGGGAAAGGGGGCGGGACCCCCCTTTCCTTCTCCTACTCCCTCTCCTTCCCCCTTTCCACCTCCGTAAGAAGGAAAAAAGGGGGGTGAATCCTACTAGGAGTGGAGTCCTAGTAGGACCCCCCTCCCTTGGCGTGCCTCTGGTGGCCGGCCTCCTCCTCCCTCCTTTATATACAGGGGCAGGGGGCAACCCAAAGACACAACATTGTCTTAGCCGTGTGCGGTGCCCCCTCCACTGTTTACTCCTCTGATAGTATCATCGCGGTGCTTAGGCGAATCCTGTGGGGATCACATCATCAACACCGTCTTCATGCCGTCATGCTGATGAAACTCTCCCTTGACCCTCTGCTGGATCAAGAGTTCGAGGGACGTCATCGAGCTGAATGTGTGCTGAATTCGGAGGTGCCGTACGTTCGGTGCTAGATCAGTTAGATCTGAAGACATTCGACCACATCAACCGCGTTAACATAACACTTCCGTTTTCGGTCTACGAGGTACGTGGACACACTCTCCCCCTCTCGTTGCTATGCATCTCCTAGATAGATCTTGCGAGATCGTAGGAATTTTTTTGAAATTGCATGCTACGTTCCCCAACAATGTTTTCCTATATCCGAATAGAAGTTATATTGTCATGGATCCTCCAACATGTTGAGCTTGCTTCTCACCCGTTGCTAGCCAAATCCTTTGCAGCAAGTAGAGATACTACTTGTGCATCCAAACATCCCTTAAACCTAGTTTTTCCATGAGAGTCCACCGTACCTACCTATGGATTGAGTAAGATCCTTCAAGTAACACTACTGCAGGATGCTACTAATGCGACACTACGACCAGAGACACTTTGACGAAACTGTGTGCGATGCATTAATCACAAATGGTGGTGTAAAAAAATGTCAAAAAAGGTGCAAAAGGTTTGCGATGACGGATGCATCAAACACGGTTTATATTTTAGTTCTCTATGTGATGCAGGGCATACAGTTTAGTACAATTAACTATTTGCGATGAGGAGCAACAAAAGAAACGGTTAGCCAGATGAAGGTGTGCGATATACAGCATACAGCTCACTAGGATGAACTGTTTGTGATTAGGCAACACAAAAGAAATGGTCAACCAGATCAAGGTGTGTGCGGTATACGACATGCGGTTCACTTGGATGAACTGTTTGCATTGAGACAAGAGAACATAAATGGTTCAATATAACAAGATGTGTGTGATACACGGCAAACTGCTCTGTAATCAGAAATGTGTGCATAGATCGATAACAACACAAATGATTGCTGCTAATAAGAAGTGTGTGTGGTGCGATGTGATTCCATACAGAACAACAACATATATATATATATATATATATATACACACACACACACATAAACACTATTCTGATGGGACATTTGCATTTCTGCCCCTAACTCAAACCACCTACTCACATTTGCCCCTAATTACAAAGCATGCTCAAATTTGCCCCTCTACCGTTAAGTCTCTACTCAGAAATGCCCTTCTGTCTAGTCAAAGGCCTTTGACTGTCGGAGGCCCATGTGTACTGTAGCAGACGGAAAGTGCTATAGTATTGGACGGAAAGTGCTACAGTACTGTATGGAAGGGCATTTCTGAGTAGTGACTTAACGGCGGAGGGGCAAATTTGAGCATGCTTCAAAATTAGGGGCAAATCTGAGTAGTGGGTTCGAGTTAGGGGCACATATGTAAATGTCCCTATTCTGATCACGGGATGAGAATAATATTCTGATCACAAACTGACTTGCCCCGCTAGTAGTACGTTGAACTTCCCTGTGAACTAGGTTGAACTTTCGCCAACATTGCCCAAATGGGGCTTGCGATATACCGTTGGAAAGATATGGACACCAGTATCATGACCCAATTTAAATTTTTGGCAAAATGTAAGCGGTTTAAGAGCAGTTTTGAAAATCGCTTTTTCTTCACACAAAAAACGTGAATCATATTTTTGATCGCATTTCTAAACCGTTTATCGGAATGAGGCATATAATATGGCATTGGAAAGCTGCTGCAAAAACGCTACTTCCACATGTTGAAAGTTTTTCTCTAATTCTCTATGGTTAAAGAGTAATTTGAAAAAACGTAAGATTTCGTAAACCGAACAACCGAGTTCGTATTTTCAACGTCATTTCTATACGGCTAGTCGAATTGGGGCATATGATACAGCGTTGGAAAGCTTATGAAAATGCGCTACTCTCTCATTTTGAAAGTGTTTTCCAATTTTGAACGGTTTAAGAGTAATTTAGAAAATGGTACAAGTCCTACCGAGTTTGTATTTTCAAGCTAACTTTTTAACCGTGCATCCGAATGCAGCAAATGATATGGCGTTGGAAAGATTGAGAAAGTGAGAAACTTTTTGGTATGTATTATTTCTCCAAATTCTTTATGGTTTTAAGTCAGTTTCGAAAATGGCGAAAAATGTATCTTTGCCGTATTTTCTACAAACTTTATCGGAATGGTGCAAACAATATACCGCTGAAAAGCTACGGAAAATGCAAAACTTTTTCAAGTTGACAGTTTTCTTTGATTCCTAGCCATTTTCAAGTAATTTCAAAAACGGCAAGATCATTCGTTCTGTCTTTATCGCGAAACAGATTCTTCAAAAATGCATCGCGTGAAGTACCTGAACTTCTCGGTATGAAACCTTGAACTTCACTCTATTTTTCAAGTGCTTTTTTTTCCTCGTATATCTCAATCCACTACTTCTAGCTCTACATCCACTCACCAGAATTGAGCAAGTGATATGCCGATGGAAAGCTGCTGTAAACACGCAACTTTCCCGTGTTATCATTTTTACATACTCGCAACGATTTTAAAAGTTTTTTCATCTAAAATTCATTCAGCATAGTAGTTGAACTTCATGCTATTTTCACGTTTAACTTCTGTGACGTAACTGAACTTCCCTCTGTATGAACCCGACCTTCGGGCTATCTTTGCAACCGTGGCTTCCTCCGCAAATTATTCTGGTGGTAGTGTTCTATATGATGTTAGTGTAATCTAGAAAGGTTTTTTAGCAACTAAATACCGGTTTTAAATAGAAATCTTGCTCGCTGGCGGATTTTGCTCTCGGGTCATAATGAAATTGCGTTTTTTGCAATTTTACTACATGATTTGTTCGACCTGAACTTCCCCTAGTGTTAGGTTGAATTACCGTCAACTTTGCCCAAATGGGGCTTGCGTTATACCGTTGGAAAGCTATGGACGCCAGTATCATGAATCAACTTAAAATTTTGGCAAAATGTAAGTGGTTTAAGAGCAGTTTTGAAAACCTTTTTTTCTTCATACAAAAAACGTGAATCGTATTTTTGATCGCATTTCTAAACCATTTATCGGAATGAGGCAAATAATATTGTATTGGAAAGCTGCTGTAAAACCGCTCATTCCACATGCTGAAAGTTTATTCTAATTCCCTATGGTTAAAGAGTAGTGTGGAAAATCGTAAAATTTCGCAAACCGAACAACCGAGTTCGTATTTTTGTTGTCATTTCTAAACGCCTAATCCAATTGAGACAAATGATATTGCGTTGGAAAGCTTGTGAAAATGCGCATTTTCTCATATGGATTTTTTTTCTAGTTTTGAATGGTTTAAGAGTAATTTAGAAAACGGTACAAGTTCTACCAAGTTTGTATTTTCGATATTTTTTTTAATCATACGTCCGAACATAGCAAATGATATGGCTTTGGAAAGCTTGAACAAATGCAAAACTTTTAGGTATATATTGTTTCTCCAAATTCATTACAGTTTTACGTTGATTTTGAAAATGGCTAAAAACGTATTTTCGCTATAATTTCTACAAACTTCATCAGAATGGGGCAAATAATATACTGTTGAAAAACTACGAATGCGAAACTTTTTCATGTTGATGGTTTTCTCTGAATCCCAACTATTTTCATGTAATTTCAGAAACGGCGAGATCACTCGTTCTGCCTTTATGGCGAAACAGATTCGTCGAAAATGCATTGCGTGTAGTACTTGAACTTCTGTGGCAGTTCTACCTGAACTTCACTCTGTTTTTCACATGTTTTTTTGCTCGTAGCTCTTCATTCACTCAACGGAATTAAGCAAGTGATATACGGATGGAAAGCTGCTTTAAACACGCAACTTTTCCGTGTTGATCATTTTTTCATACTCGTGATGGTTTTAAAAGTTTTTCTTGTGAAATTCATTAAGTGTAGTAGTTGAACTTCCTGCTGTTTTCACGTTGGACTTATGTGACATATTTTTTGTTTGTAATTTTCCCATCCATTTTCGTCAGTGTTACACAAATGATATTCTTTTTGTATAAACCCTCCTCACAATAAATTTTTTAACTTTCTCCGACCGAGGACTTGAACTTACACAAATGTTGTTCCTGTCGTTTTGAAGTAAATTAGAAAATGACAAGATCATGATTTCTGCCTTCATCGCGAATGGAAATGCACTGCGTGAAGTAGTTGAACTTCTCGGGCATGTCTGTTTGAACTTCACTCTGTTTTTACGTGCTATTTTTTGACATGCTGTTTTTCACACTGCTTGAAGTAGTTGAACTTCTGGGGCATGTCTGTTTGAACTTCACTCTGTTTCACTTTATTTGTATTTTTCTTGTATTAGTTACACACCATGTAGTACGTGAACTTCCAATTGTTATCACTTTTGAACTTCTCTCTGGTTTGAGAGAATTATTTTAAAACACAAAAAACAACATATTTTTTATGTATTCCGCACATCTAAATAAACGGTGAACCTCTCTCACAAGATTTTTTTGAACTTTTCCTCGCTGAGCAATTGAACTTCTATCAACCATTCTTTTCATTTATGAGTTGTTTTTAAAAGTGCAAAAAATGGCGCTGTGTTTTTTATTTTTTCAACAGGTAAATCCTAGGTTTTAATAAACTCCGAACTTCTCTGTTATTTCAATTTGAACTTCACTTTTTTATATTTTGAGTAAAGAATTGCAATCGATTTTTATATGGAAAAAAACTTAGTTTTGTAATAAACATTATACAAATTCTTCGTTATTTCAAACTAGACTTCATGGTTTATTCGTTAGCAATGGGAAAAATTTAAGTTTTTGTGATAAATATTGAACTGCTCCATTTTCTGAAATTGAACTTGTTGGTTTATTATTTATTATCGAGAAAAATCTAATTTTTTTCATATACAATGAACTATTGTATTTTTTAAAATTGAACTTCTTGGTTTTTTCAATTTGGACTTCTTGGTGTCATTCATTTGTAATGGGAAAAATGCTAATTTTGTAATAAACATCGTACAACTTCTTGGATATTTTCGAACTGAATTTCTTGGTTTTTTCGTTAGTAACAGGAAAAATTATGAGAAAAATCTGCATTTCTTATAGACATCGAACTTCACCATTTTTAAAATTTGAACTTCTTAGTTTTATTTGTTAGTAATGGGCAAAATCCTTTTTGAACTTTCCCGGGCAAGTCACTTGAACTTTGAACAACTAATATTTTCATCAAGACAACCGTCACAAATTCATTACTGTTTGAGAGCAGTATTAAAAATGGCAAAAACAACATCGTTTTTACTTGTTTTTAACATGTAGTTGAAGGTTGGACATCTCGCACTAGAGATCTCGAACTTCACCGGGAGGAGCACATGAACTTCTTACAACAAACCTTTGAAGCTTTTAGTTTTATATGCTTATATTCTTATCTGAAATGCATTTCGTGTAGTAGTTGAACTTTCTGCTGTTTTCTCCTTGAACTTCTGTCATGTATTTTTGTTCAACCTCTCTCACAAGAATTTTTGAACTTTCTCGGGTAGAGCACTTGAACTTCTAGTAACAAAATTTTTAGCATTTTCTTTTTCATTCTATTTTAATACAAAATGCACACTGTGTAGTACGTGAACTTCTGGCTCTTATCAATTTTAACTTCCCTCTGCTTCTCTTTAGTAACGTAAAAAATCTTAGTTTTTTATAGATATCGAACCGCTCTAACTTTTTTATTCGAAGTTCTTTATGTATTTTTACAAATGTGAAAATTGGAGTTTTGTCAAAAACATCGAATTTCTTCATTATTTCGAATTGAACATATTAGTTTTATCCTGTAGTAACAAGAAAAAGATTCAAGTTTTCAAATAAATATCAAATTGCTCTACTTTCTAAAATTGAACTTCTTGGTTTTATTCTTCAGTAACGAGAAAAAACCGAGTTTTTAATATGCATTGCACTATTGCATTTTTTGAAATTGAACTTCTTGGTTTTAGTCTTTAGTATTAGAGAAAATCCAACATTTTTGTAAACATCAAACAACTTCTTCTTTTTTAATTAGGAGTTCTTGGTGTTATTTATTTATTAGTAAAGGGAAAGTCCTAGTTATTATGTGATAAACATCGAACCGCTCACTTCTTTAAATTTGAATTTCTAGATCTTAAAAAAAACTCGGGGCAAATCCATGTTTACAACTTTTTAAACTGCTAAGTTTTTTAATATGAACCTCTTTGTTATTCAAATTTGAACTTCTCCAATTTTTTAGTAAAATGTAGAAACACCATTTTTTTTATAACTTCTCAAACTGCTCCATTTTTTATTTTTGAACTTCTTGGTTTATTCTGTAGAAATGAGGAAAATTAAAGGGTTGTAATAAACATTGAACCACCCTCTTATTTAAATTTGAACTTCAGGGCATTTTTTAGAAATGGTTAAACTTACAAAACAAAATTATGTTATTTCTACCTTTCTACAAACTTACTATCTTATATCTTGTGAAGTTTTTTTGTCTTTCGACATTTTTAGGCATTTTTTTGCCGGCCAAATGGCCTAGGCGGTCCTTTTTTCTCATTGATGATTTTCTTCATTATGTGGTACACGTAAACTTTGAAAATTTTGGACCATGAACATCGCATGCTATTGAATTCAAGAAAATTACAGACAACTATATACATACACTTCGTGTGATACATGCATGACTAATGCATCAGCAAGCTTAGTACAAACATACATAGCAGCACACTAACATTATATTGTTTTTGTTCTGATCATTCAGAATGTTGTATCTTCCCAAAGGATGGAGAATGATATATCTACAAGAAGACCATCTGTAGAAAAGCAACATCATAATCTTTAGCCATGGACAACAGCAAGTTCAAACACAAAATAAGGACTATAGTAGCTAAACTCTCGTAGAAATATCTCTCTACCATTCGAGTTGAACTTGAACAGTAGGACAACAACATTAGCTAGAGGGTGAGGCAGGCCACAACAACAGCAGCTAGCAGTGACTAGGAAATGTAGGCTAGGTCGTGACGGCGGCACCGTGATGGAGGTGTCGTGGATGGAAGGCAAAAATAACTGTGATTGAATAGTCTCAATAAGGTAGGTAGGCATTACAAGAAAAGAAATAGTAAGTACATCAAGTTTCAGTGCCTCTTTCACACACAGATGTGCGACAGAATTGGCATTCCTTCTTATATAGATGAACTTGAACCCCTAGAAACTCGTGAGATATGAACGCATCTCTCGAAAGCCATCGAACGCCTCAGAAAAAGACTTGGAATCCTCTGACATCGTGCATCAAACTTGGCCTTCAGTCTCAATAATATTATTTCATAATCCTTTTTCAATCACGATCAACATGGTTGTCCCTGCAAGCCAACTATCAAGTTTACGATTATGAAAGTACTAGCTTTTGGCAAAATGTGTACGATCTACTGAAGAAATTGAAGATAGTTGCAAACAATATACGAGCTACAGACTAGAAATTTGCAAGCACTTGAGTGAAGGCAACACCTTTGTTCTTCTTGAACTTCTCATTTTTCTTATTTTGAACTTCCTGCTATTATTTTTTTTTGCAACTGCCGGTGCTGGGAGGCCGGCTTCGCTCCATCAGGTAGCCGCGTCCACCTCCGCACAGGATAGCGAGCAGGGGAGGAAGGAGATACAGACATGGCAGCAAGTGGGGGAGGAGCCGGAGCAACGCTACGTTAGGGATGCATGGTGAACTCGAACGTGAAGTGGAGAACACACATGAAAAACACTCTTAAATAATCCAAGCCATATCAATTAGCAGGCAAGGACTAAGCTAGAAGGGAAAACGAACACACAAAACTAGTACTGGTGCACTGAGACATTTTAGCCAACATTTTGCGTCCACACACAAAAAACTACTACAACACATAGTTTGATCTCCTCCAGTACCTGCTACTACTACTGCTCCTCGTTGGATTTGGGCATGGCCAACCTGACGACCAACAACAACAGTAGCATAGGTGGGTCTAATTTTTCATTAACAACCACTGTCGTACGCTGACCATTGGAGGACAAGTCGTGGCTGCGCACGAGAGATGCAGAGAAACCAAGGGGAGCGTGGAGTGGACGAGGTAGGAGGGGCTGAGAACAGCATCATCGACAGCGACCTGTACAAGGGCTAACTAAGGCGACCTGCGGAGGCTTCAGACGGTGGAGGTGTTAGATAATAACGAGAATAAACGAGACAAAGAGACACGGATTTTTACGTGGAAACCCTTGCGGGAGAAAACCACGGACGCACGAAGGCGCAATCACTATGACGGAGGAGTATTACAAGCACGAGACGACAGGCCGTCTGAAGTGCAACTACATGGGGTATATAAGAGGGCAATACATGAGAGTCCTTGGAGGACAAGTAAACGAGTTGTACTCGTACACGTCGACGTCAACGCAAAGGCCCACACCGGTTGTACTACGTCTAGTCAACCCGGTACTAGAATTTGGATCACAATTTAACAATCTCCACCTTGAGCCAAATTCCCTCCAGTAGTCGAAGAAAGTGAATAACTCCATCGAAATCAGCATAAACACCTTGTGCGTCAAAGTCCATAGGACTAATGAGAAATACCAACTAAGCCTGAGCAAAGCTCAAACTTATTGGTCGGAACTGGCTTTGTCATCATATCAGTAGGATTATCATGAGTACTTATGTTGCATACCTTCAAATCACCTTCAGCAACAACATCTCGAATATAGTGAAATCTAACATCAATGTGCTTTGTCCTCTCATGGTACATTGGATTCTTTGTAAGATATATGACACTTTGACTGTCAGAAAATATGGTAGGGCAAGATGAATCTCCACAAAGCTCAGTGTACAAACCTCTCAACCAGATAGCTTCTTTGCATGCCTTAGAAATAGCCATATACTCGGCATCAGTAGTGGAACAAGCCACAATAGACTGCAAAGTTGCTCACCAACTCACAGCACAACCACCAATGGTGAAAACATAACCTATGAGCGATCTTCTCTTATCCAAATCACCAGCAAAATCAGAATCAACAAAACCAACAAGTCCATCTCTAGTTTTCCCAAACTGTAAATAAGCATTAGAAGTACCACGCAGGTATCTGAAAATCCACTGAACTGCTCTCCAATGCTCTTTTCCAGGATTAGCCATGTATCTACTGACAACACTCAACGCATATGATAAATCCGGACGAGAACAAACCATGGCAACATATGTGAACCAACTGCACTTGAATAGGGAACTCTAGACATGTACTCAATATCTGCATCTGACTTAGGACATAAAGTTGATGACAATTTGAAGTGTGCAGCTAACGGTGTACTCACCGGCTTGGCATTATGCATATTAAAACGACGAAGAACTTTATCAATATATCCCTTCTGACTGAGATACACTTTTCTAGATGGTCTATCTCTGGATATTTCCATGCCAAGTATTTTCTTTGCTGCACCCAAATCCTTCATCTCAAATTCATTACTCACTTGCTTCTTTAGTTCATTAATCTCTAACATACTCTTTGCAGCAATAAGCATATCATCAACATAAAGGAGCAAATAAATTGTTGAACCATTGACAGTTTTCAAATAAACACAACTATCATAATTAGACCTTTTGAAACCTTGAGAGAGCATAAAGGTGTCAAATCTCTTATACCACTGTCTAGGGGATTGCTTCAATCCATAAAGAGATTTCTTTAACTTGCAGACAAGCTTTTCTTTTCCAGGAATAACAAAACCTTCAGGTTGTTCCATATAAATATCCTCTTCTAATTCTCCATGTAAAAATGCAGTTTTAACATCCAATTGTTCAAGCTCAAGATCATGCATGGCAACAATACTAAGTAAAGTGCGAATAGAGTTATGCTTCACAACAGGAGAAAAGACTTCGTTATAGTCAATACCTGGAATCTGGCTATAACCTTTAGCAACTAACCTTGCTTTATATCTTGTCTCATAATTAGGAGAAACACCTTCTTTCCTTTTGAAAACCCACTTGCAACGAATAGGTTTCTTCTCTCTAAGCAATTTTACTAAATCCCAAGTGCCATTCTTTTCAAGTGATTCCATCTCATCATGCATAGCGGTCATCCACTTATTACTATCACCAGAAATAATAGCCTTGGAATATGAAGAAGGCTCAGAATTACCTTCAATTTCTTCTACAACAGATAAAGCAAAAGAAACAATATTGCACTCTTCAATTAACCTGTCAGGTTTATTAATACCCCGTCTAACTCTGTCACGTGCAAGATTCCAACTGGGTGGAACAATAGGCTGATTTGGAGTGGGAGTGACATGATCATCATTAACAACGGGTTCATCATGTGCATCAACAATTTCATTACCAGATGTATCACCTGAATCAATAACATGCTCCACCTGAACAGTAGGCTGCTGAATAGTAGGCTGTTGTTCACTCTCAACGGGAACATTAGTAGATGAAACATCATGTAACATAGCAGATTCATTAAAGATAACATTTCTGCTAATAACAACCTTCTGGGTTTCAGGATTCCACAATTTAAAACCTTTAACACCAGACTTATAACCAAGAAAGATGCACTTAACAGCCCTAGGCTCCAACTTTCCACTATCAACATGAGCATAAGCAGTGCAACCAAAAACTCTCAACTGTGAATAATCAGCAGGTGAACTAGACCATACCTCAATTGGAGTTTTCTTATTAAGAGCAATAGATGGTGAACGGTTAATGAGATAACAAGCAGTGGAAGCAGCCTCAACCCAAAAACGCCTATGCAAACCTGCATTGGACAACATGCAACGGGCTCTGGAAATAATGGTCCTGTTCATACGCTCAGCAACACCGTTTTGTTGAGGAGTATAAGGAACGGTGTAATGTCTGACAATGCCTTCAGACTTGCAATAATTCTTAAATTGCTTAGAACAGAATTCCATACCATTATCAGTGTGAAGTATTTTTACCTTCCTTTCAGTTTGTCTTTCAACCATAATCTTCCACTCCTTAAAAGCTAAGAATGCTTCATATTTATGCTTCAAGAAATAAGGCCAAACTTTTCTCGAATAATCATCAATAATAGTCAGCATGTAACTAGCACCACCTAATGACTTCTTGCGAGATGGTCCCCATAAATTAGAATGCACATAATCAAGAATACCTTCAGTTGTATGGGTCGAAGTATTGAACTTCACCCTCTTGTGCTTGCCGAAGATACAGTGCTCACAAAATTTGAATTTACCAGGTTCATATCCATCAAGAAGACCTCTCTTGTTTAACTCTGCTAAACCAAGTTCACTCATATGTCCAAGATGCATATGCCAAAGTTTAGCAGCATCACAATCAGAATTTTTTGAAACAACTAGAGTAGCGTTACCTAAAACAGTAGAACCTCGAAGGTAATAAAGACCATTGGTCGAACTTAAGTCACCTTTCATCACAACAAGGGAACCTTTGGTGACCTTCAAAACACTATCTCCACCTGAATATTTGTACCCCTTTGCATCAAGGGCACTCATAGAAATAAGATTTCTCTTCATCTTCGGAATATACCGAACATCTGTCAAAGTTCTGATTATGCCATCAAACATCTTGATTCGAATAGAACCTATGCCTTCAATCTTGCATGGTGAATTATCAAAACCCAAAACGCAACTAGCAGAAGTAGTGGAATCAAAAGTATTAAACCAATCTTTATGTGGACACATATGAAAAGTGCATGCAGTGTCAAGTACCCACTCATCATTGGTCTCAGCACATCCAGTAATAACGACAAGAGCATCATCAGAACTATCATCACGAGCAACGTTAGCAGAATGTTCACCTTGTTTGTTACCTTTCCTCTTTTCCTTATTCTGCAACTTGAAACACTCTGAGATGTCATGCCCGTCTCTCTTGCAATATCTGCAATACTTCTTGTCACTGGACTGCGACCGGCCCCTGTGGCCGTTCTTACTTTTGCCTCTGTTTCCATTATTGGAGTTCTTCTCCTTTGTCCTGCCACGAACAGATAATCCCTCTGCTTGGGATGAACTTGAACCATCATGAGGCACCATTAGTTTCATCTTCTCCTTAGAGTTCAAAGCTTCATAAACTTCATTAAGCGTGAGAGTATCACGACTGTATAATATGGTGTCTCTAAAATTGGTATAAGAACTTGGCAGTGAACAAAGTAACATTAAAGCAGTATCTTCTTCTTCATACTTAACCTCCATTGCAGCTAGATCAGATATGATCTCTTTAAATTCTGAAATATGATTCAAAACATTACCTCCCTCCGGTAACCTGTGCAGGAATAATTTTTGGTTCAGATGCATCTTGCTGGTGAGATCTTTAGTCATGCAAATCCCTTCCAGCTTTAACCATAGAGCGGCGGCAGTTTTCTCGCTCAAAACTTCCTGCAAAATATTATTATGCAAATGGAGTTGAATTTTTGACAAAGCCTTACAATCAATTCTTTTCTCCTCGTCAGTCCAATCTTGAATTCGGTTCTTCCCAAAACTATCCAGTGCTTCATCATAGTCGGACTGTGCCAACAACGCCCGCATCTTGACTTGCCATAGGGTAAACCTTGTGTCACGGTCCAGCAGCGGAAGATCGTACTTCATGGGTGCCATGAGTCGATAAAACTATGTACACAAAATAGTACAAGCCGGTAGAAAAATTCTTGATAGAATTTAGTATGCGTAGCAAGAAACTTGAAAAATAGCACCTGGTAGCTCACGGGTAGACGTAGCAACTGATGGAGGAAAAAAAACTGAACTTGCAGCCTTCACGTGAGAACTAGTACTGGAGTAGTAGTAGTACTTGATGATTGCTCCGATCTTCAAGTGGAGTTAGTGGCGGCTATTTACCTCGGGACTTGAAGCAAGCAAAAAACAATCCACGACAACGGAAACGACTTGACGGATTGACGTGTATGCTCCTGCGGCTGCTTCTGTCGCCTTGATTTATTCTCGGGAGTAGTAGCACAGCTCCGCGAATCAGACAGCAACGACTCCAGTCGGTCTCGGCTTCTTGCAACGCCGCAGATAAAACACCCGTGTGGCAGTCCTCTCAGACTCGGTGAAACGCGCGATGCGGCGGCGGCAGCGCACGCGACTGAAACCCTAACCCTCGTCTCAAAAAATCTCGTATCTCAAACCTCAGCTCTGTATACCACTTGTTAGATAATAACGAGAATAAACGAGACAAAGAGACACGGATTTTTACATGGAAACCCTTGCGGGAGAAAACCATGGACGCACGAAGGCGCAATCACTATGATGGAGGAGTATTACAAGCACGAGACGATAGGCCGTCTGAAGTGCAACTACATGGGGTATATAAGAGGGAAATACATGAGAGTCCTTGGAGGACAAGTAAACGAGTTGTACTCATACGCGTCGATGTCAACGCAAAGGCCCACACCGGTTGTACTACGTCTAGTCAACCCGGTACTAGAATTTGGATCACAATTTAACAGGAGGGACCAGGCTGGAATCTCAGACGGCGCGCGATGACTAGCTCAGAGGCGGTGCACGGGAGAAGGCAGGCTGCGGGGGTGGCACACGGCGCCCGGTGCGCAGGTTACCCGAGGAAGGAGGCAGGATACGGGGCCGACCCACGGTGAGGTGGGAGGAGCTGGAAGTCTAGATCAGGGTCTCGGCGTGGTTCACCATGGGGATCCATGGTGATGTATGTCAACTCGCTTGGGGGAGGGAGGTTGGAGCGCCGGCATCATCCAGGAGAGGCGAGTGGTGGAATGAGGCGGGGCGCGAGCTCGGGAACGGCGGCGGCGGGCGAGCTCGGGAATGGCTACAGCGGCACACTAGCTCAGGAACGGCGGCGCGCACGAGCATAGGTGCCGGAGACGCATGGAGGTGTGTGGATCCCGGTGGCGGCATTGGTGAGAAGTTGGCGGTGCGTGGAGGTGGGCCGCGGCGGCGGTGGTGCGCAGGCGGCGGCACAGGGATGTGGCGGGGCGACCCACGGGGCTTCTTGGGCGTGGCTGCGAGGATTTGGGAGGTCACCGCGGCAGCGGGGGATATGGGAAGATAAGACAGGTTTTTTTTTGGTTTTGGGAAGTTCGGGGGGCCCTGTCAGGCCCTATATAGGGCGCTATGATCCGAATAGTTATTCTAATCCCAGGATTAGAATAGTGTTACTATATATATATATATATATATATATATATATATATATATATATATATATATATATATATATATATATAGACACACACACTTATAAGGACATGGTTGCATAACCAAATTAAACACCACTTACATAGGTGGCTACTACAACCATGGCATTTGCACACACCAAAGTGAACTATTACATGCATAATTAAAAGGGTGGACATGGGTGGCTACTACACACTTGACATTTCCACACACCAAAGTAAACTATATATTACATGCATGATTAACTAGCATAAACGATCATCTGATCATCATCTACTTCTTGTGATGCTTGCTCTGCTTGTGGCTCAATCCGGGCTCATCGATTTGGGTAACGAGGAACTTCCTCATTTCAATGATCCACCCATGCATCTCGTAGCATGTGTACATGCTCGTGGCAGCGAACCTGAGGCAAGGTTCATCTAGTTGCCGCATCCAGGCCCTGTGCAAGGATACGAGACTTGTTCTCTGGGTATCCTGCTTCATCTTTTCGTAGTAGGGGTTGATGATGGCCGAGGCGAGTTCAACCAGGGAGTCCTTCTTCGGGCTGCTCCAGACCCTGAAGTGCTCATGGATTTCGACAAGGTTCTTGCAGGCCAAGCCCGTAACCCTGAGCGCTTTTACATCATTGGTGGTTTCCACCGTAGCGAACTTGTAGTCGGTCCTGTTGACAAACCTGGCGAAACGGACGCAAGGCTTTGTGGCCATGCGGTAGTGGTAGATGAGGACATGATGGTGCACGCACAATTGGGCAATGACAACCTTCTGATCTTTGCTGGGAAGACTGGCGGTGTACTGGAGGTCGATGCCGACCACCTTGTACTTGTCTCCAGCAAGCAACTGCTCAACGGTGTTGATGTAGTCGGCCGCCATGGCCGGGTCGATGGTGTACACCACCGAGAGACTTGATGCTCATCAAACTCCATTGCAGCACCGCTAGACATCCCATCTTTATGTGTCGTCGTGGGTGTGCTTGTTGTATTGTGGGGCGCGATCGAAAGGTTGAAGAGACTAAGATTATAATGGCCACGGGAATTAAAGGGGAATTCGGACGACCTGGAATATCGATCGGCACGCCCTGATGGCAGTTCTAATTCACAGCGCGTAACTCCATCGTGTCGCACGTAATAGCATCACGTGGCAACGCGTGCAGCACAACCGCATGCATATGCCCCCCCCCCCCGACATGATCGTGCGCAGGCCCAACCGCTAGCAGAGCGCGCACGAAGGGACGCGAGAACAGTGCTCCGTAGTCGCCTCAATAGCGAGCAACCATATATATGCATATAGCAGTTGAAAACGCAAGGAAAAGATGTCCACAAGCTGAGCGCGCCGACGGACGCGAGCAGAGCGCGCACACGCCTAACAGCGAGCACGGCACGCTGCGGTGCCTGACGGCGAGCAAAGCTTGCCGAGGGACGCAAGTAGAGGCCGACACAGTGATACGTGGCAAATAAGATGAACCGTGCGTTCACGAATCAGATTAGAGTTGCGCGTGTGATAAGTGGAATACAGTTGATCCATCCTATTGCAGTTCTCCATCTCGTCGGTAGGATCCTCCTCCTCTGCCTCTTACTGAGCATGCTCGGCATAGGAGAGGCTGCCAGAACTAGTACAAAGCCCCTCCGCAGGCACTGTATTACAGTTGTCCAGCTCGTCGGTAGGCTCCTCCTCCTCCTCTGCCTCTTACTGTGCACACTCGACAGAGGAGAGGCTACCGGAAGTAGTACAAAGCCCCTCTATAGTAGTAGTAGCATTTAGGGGCAATTTTGTTTAGTTCATCTGACTATAGATGTGGTGGAACTGTACAACGTACTTAAAATTAGCTAGTATATAAAGTAGAACTAGATATTTCAGTACGTGGTTGGCAACAACTTGGGAAAGCGGTTGAGTTGAACTGTTTGTATAAAGAATGACTGCTTAATCTATGAATGAAATCCATGCTTAATTACTGAATTTTAGTTGAAAAAATTAGATACTGCTAGTGATATTTAGCTGCATATTTTAACAAATCGCAGTGTTACAAGGTTGACAAATGGCAATGTTACTAGATCAACAAATGTCAATCTTTCCAGTTTGACAAATGGCAGCATACCCAATATGACATATGCCAATCTTACCAAATTGTTTGTAAGTGATTGCACACGGGTCATCCAAAAAAACCATTTGCCTTGAAGAGATGCACAAATCCTACTCTCACTTTGCATATGGGTGTTCTATCAAAAACATTTGCGATCAAGAGCTGCACAAATCCTGCTCGACACATCTTCCCTTGGCTTCCTAGGGAAGCTGTTGGTTTGCATACGGGTGTTCTAACTAAAACGTTTGCGATGAGTGTTTCATATTTAAAAACCATTGGCGTTTTTTCAAAATAAAATTGTTTGATAAGTCTGTACATTAAGAGAGAAAAACACAAGTTCGCTCAAACCATATATTTCATTCAGTCACACTGCGAATTTATATTCATATGATCGAGATGAAGTATTAAAACCCAAGAAAAAACTATTTCCCGTGGTGGCGGAGGCGGCGTGCCGCGCTGTCCTAGTCGTTGTCGTCCTTCGGGACATCGTGGTTGAACTCTTCAAGGCAACACAGAATGTTCTTCACATGTAAATCAAACATCATGTCGTCACGCGATCGATGTGCGGGGCATGGGAGGATGGCAGCTGGGCGACACTAAGAGGTAGCGGTCGACGGTGGTGTCCCATGCCGCTGAGGGGAGTGCGTGCACGGGCACGGGCGCGGCAGGTGCAGCCAAATGCACGAAGACCGGCGTCGCGGTGGGTGGAGGGGCGCGCACGGGCGCTAGCGCTGGCATGTACACGAGCTCATGCGGGTCCGCGGAGACCTCGCTGACGCCCGCGGCTTCTAGCTCTACAATAGTACTTGGCGACCATCCCATCAATGCTACGGGCACGGTCGCTCGCGCGGGCGCGGGGATGGGAGCTGGGACGGGAGCGAGGGCAGCAATCACCGCGGCCAGCTCGTTCTGGGCCATGTCCATGAGGCCCCATTCCTCCTTGTATTCTATCTCCTCTGGCTCGGAGTCGACTTCAACAAACTTGAAGACTAGTGGCAGATGATCCTTCTGCGCCATGGCGTTGGTGGAGGTCTGCGGGAGGGAGGGGAATGGGAGGGGAACAATAAGGCCGCCCGTATTAAGCAGCCGCTCCAGCACCATTAATGGAGAGGAAGGAGGGAGGCCATGGAAGTCAAAGGGCTCGCTTCCCAATGGGCCTGCACGGCATACAACTTGCACGCTTCCCGGTGATCCCGCACATTGGAGGACAGCTTGCACGCCTCTCGGTCAGCTTGCACACCGGACTGCGCTCGCACGCCTCCCATTCAGTCAAGAAGCTATGCGCACGGCACATCCTATAGCCATTAAAACCAAGACACGTGCCATCACGTGAATGGTTAACATAACGCACACGATTTGAATTATATAAATGTTTGCGATGTTAGAGTGGCAGCTATTTTTTTCAAAATGCCTTTGTTGACTATAGTGCGCCTTCTCTCAAAATGGACACGAAAAATACCACAGCATGTCGAGTGCCATTCTATGATAGCATGCCAAGTTTCATGAATTTCAGACCAGTTTTGGCTTTGCTAGAATTTAAAAACAAAGTATCTCAACATTTTGCCGGCAATCCACAGTGCCCTGGTGTTTGAAATTCATTCTCATTTCTTGCATGGGACCTAAGCATCCACCCAAGGACAAAGATTTGATTTTTCAACCAATTTATGTGCACTGGAGCATGTGCATGTAGTTCAAATTTGAATTATGCACATAAAATGCCTAGAAAACCCAGTGAATGTATAAAAATGTCCAAACGAACCATGAAAAAAAACAAAATTTAACACAACACTCCTGTTGTTCTATGTTGACACTAAATTTTTTTTTGAAAGCAATAAGAGGCAGTGGATATCGTTTCGTCCCCAAAGGTGGCACGTTCCCTACTGAAACCATCAGGCTTGTTGTGAGAAGCTCTAGTTTGTGAGAAGCTTATACCCAGACCTGCCCCAAATGGGACAAAAAAATTACCATGTCAGGCTGATGTCGCTCCATGATAGCATGCCAAGTTTCATGAATATAAGATGACTTTTGGATTTACTAGAATTTAAAAACCAGATATCTCAATGTTTGCGGCAAAGTGACGGTGGCAGGGTGTTTGACATTCATTCCCATTTCTTGCATGGGACCTAAGCATGCAACCAAGGACACAAAATTGAATTTTCAACCAATTTATATGCATTAGAGCGTGTGCATGTAGTTCAAATTTGAATTATGCAGATAAAAGCATTGAAAACTCAATTGATGCATAAAAATGTCCAAACGAACCCCAAAAAATCCCAAAAATAGACACAACACTCCTGTTATTCTTTGTTGAGACGAGAATTTTTTTGAAAGCAATAAGAGGGAATGGATATCGTTTCGTCCCCAAAGGTGGGATGTTCCCTACTGAAACCTTTAGGCTTGTTCTGAGAAGCTCTGGTTTGTGAGAAGCATATCCCCAAACCTGCCCCAAATGGGACGAAAAATTTACCAGAGCATGTTGATGCCGCTCCATGATAGCATGCCAAGTTTCATGAGTTTCAGAGGAGTTTTGGATTTAATAAAATTTAAAAACCAGGTATCTCAATGTTTACAGCCGAGTGACCGTGGCAGGGTGTTTGACATTAATTCCCATTTCTTCCATGGGACCTAAGCATGTAACCAAGGACACATATTTGAATTTTCAACCAATTTATATGCATTAGAGCATGTGCATGCAGTTAAAATTTGAATTATGTACATAAATGCATTGAATACTCAATTAAAGCATAAAAATGTCCAAATGAACCCCGAAAAATCCCAAAAATTGACACTACACTCCTATTGTACTATATTGACATGAGAATTTTTTTGAAAGAAATAAGAGCCGATGGATATCGTTTCGTCCCCAAAGGTGGGACGTTCCCTATGGAAACCATCAGGCTTGTTGTGAGAAGCTCTGGTTTATGAGAAGCATATCCCCAAACCTGCCCCAGATGGGACAAAAAAGTTACCACGACATGTTGATGCTGCTCCATGATAGCATGCCAAGTTTCATGAATTTCAGACGAGTTTTGGATTTACTAGAATTTAAAAACCATGCATATCAATGTTTGCGGCCGAGTGACGGTGGCAGGGTGTTTGACATTCATTCCCATTTCTGGCGTGGGACCTAAGCATGCAGCCAAGGACACATATTTGAATTTTCAACTAATATGCATGAGAGCATGTGCATGTAGTTCAAATTTGAATTATGCACATGAATGCATAGAAAACTCAGTTAATGTATAAAAATGTCCAAGTGAACCCCGAAAAATCCGAAAAATTGACAAAACACTCGTGTTGTTCTATGCTGACATGAGAAACATTTTGAAAGTAAGAAGTGGCAACAGATACCGTTTCGTCCCCAAGGTGGCACGTACCCTACCGAAACCATCAAGCTTGTTATGAGAGAAGCTCTAGTTTCCGAGAAGCTTATACCCACACCTGTCCCAAATGGGACAATATTTTTACCATGGCATGTCGCTGCCGTTCCATGATATCATGTCAAGTTTCATGAATTTCAGACAAGTTTTTGATTTACTAGAATTTTAAAACCATGTATCTCAATGTTAGCGGCCGAGCGATAGTGTCAAGGTGTGATGTTTGACATTCATTCTCATTTCTTGCATGTGACCTAAGCTTGCAACCAAGGACAAACATTTGATCTTGCAACCCTTTTTTATGGATTGGAGCATGTGCATGTACTTCAATTTTGAATTATGCACATAAATGCCTAGAAAACTCAATTAACGTATAAAAATGTCCAAACAATTCCCGAAAAAATCCAATATTTAACAAGACACTCCTGTTGTTCTATGTTGACACCAGGAAAAAAATTGAAAGCAAGAAGACGAATATCGTTTTGTCCACAAAGGTGACATTTTTCCCTAACGAGACCATGAGGCTTCTTGTGAGAATCTCTGGTTTGTGAGAAGCTTATACCATAACCTGCCCCAAATGGGACAATATTTTTTACCCCAGCATGTTGACGCCATTCCATGATAGCATGCCAAGGTTCATGAATTTCAGACGGGTTTTGGATTTACTAGAATTACAAAAGAAAGTACCTCAACATTTACCGGAGAGCAATGGTGTCGTGGTGTTCAAAATTTGTCCCCATTTCTTGCATGGGACATAAGCATAAACCCATTGACACATATTTGATTTTACAACCCATGTTGGTGCACCGTAGCATGTGCATGCGCTTTAATTTTGAATTTTGCACCTGAAATCGCTAGAAAACCAATTTAATGTATAAAACTTCCAAACGAACCCTCAATAATTCCAAATTTTTACGACACACATATATTTGCATGTTTACTGCATAAAAGGTCTAGGAATTCAAACAGCGCCCATTGTCGCTGTGACCCCATTATGTAATTCAAATCAAGATGAAAAATCAAGTAGATCCCACACAATTTATTATCACCAACCGTGTGAGATGCAGTACCAAATATCCTGGAGCATCATCGGAGTATATTACGCCTATGGCTTACGCTAGAAGGTGCGTCGGCTATAGTCCATAGCCGGCGTGTCAAGCACATTAGCTCGCTCCCCAAATATCATTTCACTGTTCAATCATCGCCGGTGAAAGATCGGGACGTGTGTCAGTGTTCTGGATATGGGGGTATCCAGACCTGCCTGCTTGCGGCCCACCACGTGGCTCCATCGACGGCCTGGTACGGCCCAGCTTTAGCATCAACAGCTCAAGATCCTCACGAGGGGCCTAGTCTCCCGAGGCGGACGATGCCAAGACCCTCGAGGGAATCAGCCTCTTCAAGCTGGCTCCCGAGGGGCGGAGAGTTCTATGCAAGGTACCTCACAAGGCTCAGCTGACGTGAACCATGACGACCAAGGTCAGGCGGGCGCCAGCGGGCGCAGAGTGCAGGTTTCCTCTTTGGTGCAAGGGAGGCAAGCCAAAGGTGCGGAGTCCCGAGGAATCAGCCAAAGGTTTCCATTCTGGTGCAACAAGGCCAAGACCGCTAGGACGGCAGGACGGAGGTCATCACCGAGCCCACCGCAGCGTCACGACCAGAGGCTTTTCGCAGGCAAAGACTACTCTTGTCAGGATAAGCTGTACTACTTGTCCCCTTTCAAATCCGGCCATTGTGGGATCCCTTCCCGCCAAAATTTGGGAAGAGGACCAAGGCCACTATAAATAGGACTCAGCCACCACCACAGAGGGCATCTAGTGGACATCCCCTCAACTCTCTCGAGCTCAAGAACACCTCACCTCGTGAGGCCAGTTCATCCACTATACTAGTTCATCCTCAGCCCTCCGAAGCAATCCACCAAAATGCTGGAGTAGGGTATTACACCGCAAGGTGGCCCGAACCAGGATAAACTATTGTGTCTCGTTGTCTCTTTGAGCTCATCGCGCTAGGCTTAGGAGGATCGCGAGTAGGCAGGCTGGATAGGTTGAGATCTCCGCACGCACCCAGAGTTCAAACCTCTCAAGGGTTTGCAGAACCCATAATCTGACATTTGGCGCGCCAGGTAGGGGTGCATTGGATCTTCTCTTCCGCCGATCTATCCACCTCCACTCCGACACCCCCATGGCCGATGCACGCTGAGCTCGCGCCGAGCACCGGGCCGCAGTCACCGCTTGCATTGCTCAGATGGCTCCGGCGGGCGATGGTTGTGCTTGTCGTG
The DNA here is from genome assembly GCF_002162155.2 of Triticum dicoccoides. Lineage (NCBI taxonomy): Eukaryota > Viridiplantae > Streptophyta > Magnoliopsida > Poales > Poaceae > Triticum > Triticum dicoccoides. Next base: position 544,520,045 of record NC_041383.1, read on the forward strand.
CTTCGTTTCTGGTGGCCAACGCCACCAAGGGCCCTGCCGGCCACGAGCAGCAGGCTTCTTTGCTGCATCCATCGATGCGCCGTGACGGGCGCACCGCTACTCCATCACTGACTCCAGCAGCTTTGTCCTTGCATGTGCATTACGGCCCGGCGGACGCGCAAGCCGCTCTGCTCATGGCGTGGGAGCTCCTTCACTACCGCCCGATCAGCTACTTGTATGAGTAGTGGCTCGAGCGGATCGCTGAGCTCAACAGCGTGGCCGGGGGCTCCGACGCTCCGGCCTGCTCACTGCCTCAGCAGTCGCCTACCGCGGGCGACGTGGCTCACGGGGCTCCTCCACCATCTCCGGCCAAGGACGTCATCGTCGGGCCAAGGCGTGTGGCACAACGGCGCGACCCGCTGCGCCCAGCGCCTGCTCGGGAGGATGTGAGCTGCCAGGTGGTGTGGCAACCTCAAGGAGAAGTGCGCGTACTTCTAGCACCCCCGCACTAGGCCCACGTACCGCCACAGGAGGTGGTGGTGCGCGTGCACCAGGACCAGGTTCCTCCTCCGCGATGGGCTCCAGTGGCCACAGCAGGATGCCGCGCGTTCACCCCGGAGCTCCGCAACATCGTATGGCCAAGTAAGTTCAAGCCTAACCTACCCCCACGCTACGATGGCACCGCCGACCCCGCGGAGTTCTTGCAGCAATACGAGCTGAGCATCAAGGCGGCCAGCAGTGATGAGAAGATCATGGCAGACTGGTTCCCGATGGCCCTCAAGGATGGCGCGTGTTCTTGGCTCTTGAACCTACCCGAGGGGTCGGTCTCTTCTTGGGAGGAGATGCACGACCGCTTCATCGCTAATTTCCAGGGCACTCGCAACCGTCCGTCGACCGCGGGTGACCTATGTCGCATCAAGTAGCAACCTAGAGAGACCCTGCAGAAGTATATCCAGTGCTTCAACAATGTTCGCCTCAAGATTCCCAAGGTGTTGGACGAGGCCATCATCTCGGCGTTCACTAATCGCGTCCGCGATGTCAAGATGAAGGAGAAGCTCGCCATCCATGAGGATCTCTTCACAGCCGTGGAGATGTTCAACATGGCGAATAAGTGCGCAAGGGCTGAGGAGGGGCGCCTCTCCCTCCTTGATCTCACCGATGCTGACCCAGACGACAAGTAGGCCAAGGACGTGAAGCGCAAGGTGTCGGCATTCTGGGAACGGTGGTCCCCAGACCTGGCTGCATGCGGCCTGCTGCGTGGCTCAATGAGTGGCCCAGTACGGCCCGTCTTCATCAACCAACACCCAAGACCCTCGCGAGGGGCCAAGCCTCGCGGGGCGGACGATGCAAGGCCTCCTCACGAGTAGCCTCGCCGGGCAGGCTCGCGAGGAGGTGGAGAGATCAAGGCAAGGGGCACCTTGCGAGGTGCCCGTGACGCAAGCCATGACGATCAAGACCAGGCGAGCGTCAGGCGGGCGCCAGCCTGCAGAGTGTCCTTGTTTCCTCTTTGGCGCAAAGGGGGCAAACGCAGGCGCACAGTACGGAGGCATCAGGCAAAGGTTTCCATATCGGTGCAACTAGACCAAGACCAATAGAGTGGCAGGACAGAGGTCACCGTGGAGCCCAAGACGGTGTCATCACCAGCACCTTTGGCAGTCGAAGACCACCTTTAGTCAGGATAGCTTGTACTAGCTGTCCCCTTTCAAAATGGCTGTTGTTGGATCCCTTCCCGCTCAATATTTGGGAAGAGGACCAGGGCCTCTATAATAGGGCTAGCCACCACAGTAGAAAGGGATCGGATCTGGAGACAGACTGAATCCTTCCAAACACACCACCAACCACAAGAACACCTCTCCTCGCGAGGCTATTCTTCCCATGTACTGTTCATCATCAGCCCAAGAGGCAATCCACCACACCACACACTGGATTAGGTATTACACCACAACGGTGGCCCAAACCAGTATAAATCTCGTGTCTCTTGTGCTGCTCATCGATCTAGCTTAGCAATCGCGGCGAGGCTGAGGGTGAGATATGGTAGGAGGAGATCTTCACGCGCACCCTAGTGTTTGAACTTTAAGGGTTTTGCCGGAACCCGATACCCGACATTTGGCGCGCCAGGTAGGGGTGTGCCGGAATCTTCCTTCCGTTGATCTGTGTCCCATCGCTTCATCGCATCCATGTCAGACGCTTGCTGAGCCCGCGCCGAGCACCGGGCTGCTCTCGTCGCTCGCGTCGCCCAGACGGCTCCTCTCGGTGGGCTGATACGTCTCCAACGTATCTATAATTTTTGATTGTTCCATGCTATTATATTACCCGTTTTGGATGTTTATGGGCTTTACTTTACACATTTATATCATTTTTGGGACTAACCTACTAACCGGAGGCCCAGCCCGTATTGCTGTTTTTTGCCTATTTCGGTATTTCGAAGAAAAGAAATATCAAACGGAGTCCAAACGGAATGAAACCTTCGGGAGCATGATTTTTGGAATGAACGTGATCCAGAGGACTTGGAGTGCAAGCCAGGAAGCAGCCGAGGCGGCCACAAGGGTGGAGGGTGTGCTCACCCCTACAGGGCGCGCCCCCCTATCTCGTGGGCCCCTCGGGCGGCCACCGACCTACTTCTTTTCTCCTATATATACCCACGTACCCCGAGAACATCCAAGGAGCCAACGAAAACCTAATTCCACCGCCTTCTGTATCCGCGAGATCCCATCTTGGAGCCTTCGCCGGTGCGCCGCCGGAGGGGGAATCGACCACGGAGGGCTTCTACATCAACACCATAGCCCCTCCGATGAGTTGTGAGTAGTTTACCACAGACCTAAGGGTCCATAGTTATTAGCTAGATGGCTTCTTCTCTCTTTTTGGATCTCAATACCATGTTCTCCTCGATCTTCTTGGAGATCTATTCGATGTAACTCTTTTTGCAGTGTGTTTGTCGAGATTCGATGAATTGTGGGTTTATGATCAAGTTTATCTATGAGAAATATTTGAATCTCCTCTGAATTCTTTTATGTGTGATTAAGTTATCTTTGCAAGTCTCTTCGGCTTATCAGTTTGGTTTGGCCTACTAGATTGATCTTTCTTGCAATGGGAGAAGTGCTTAGCTTTGGGTTCAATCTTGTAGTGTCCTTTCCCAGTGACAGCAGGGGCAGCAAGGCACGTATTGTATTGTCGCCACCGAGGATAAAAAGATGGGGTTTATATCATACTGCAAGAGTTTATCCCTCTGCATCATGTCATCTTTCTTAATGCATTACTCTATTCATATGAACTTAATACTCTAGATGCATGCTGGATAGCGGTCGATGTGTGGAGTAATAGTAGTAGATGCAGGCAGGAGTCGGTCTACTTGTCACGAACGTGATGCCTATATATATGATCATGCCTAGATAATCTCATAATTATTCGCTTTTCTATCAATTGCTCGACAGTAATTTGTTCACCCACCGTAATACTTATGCTATCTTGAGAGAAGCCACTAGTGAAACCTATGGCCCTCGGGTCTATCTTTTATGATATAAGCTTTCAATCTACTTTTATTTGCATCTTTACTTTTCCAATCTATATTATAGAATACCAAAAATATATTTATCTTATCATACTATCTCTATCAGATCTCACTTTCGCAAGTGGCCATGAAGGGATTAACAACCCCTTTATTGCGTTGGTTGCAAGTTCTTTGTTTGTTTGTGTAGGTGCGTGGGACTTTTAAGGAGCCTCCTACTGGATTGATACCTTGGTTCTCAAAAACTGAGGGAAATACTTACACTACTATTGCTGCATCACCCTTTCCTCTTCAAGGAAAACCAATGCAAGCTCAGGACGTAGCAAGAAGGATTTCTGGCGCCGTTGTCGGGGAGGTCTTCGCTCAAGTCAAGACATACCAAGTACCCATCACAAACTCATCTCCCTCGCATTTACATTATTTGCCATTGGCCTCTCATTTTCCTCTCCCCCACTTCACCCTTGCCATTTTATTCGCCCTCTCTTTCCCAATCTCCTCCTCTTTCTTTCGCTTGCCTTTTTCTGTTTGCTTGTGTGTTGGATTACTTGTCGCCATGGCGCAAGATAATACCAAATTGTGTGCTCCAATACCAATAATAATGATTTCCTTAATACTCTGGTTGCTCCTCTTAATGATGTTGAGTATTGTGAAATCAATGCTCCTTTGCTGAATCTTGTTATGGAAGATCAATTCGCCGGCCTTCCTAGTGAAGATGCCGCTACCCATCTAAACAACTTTGTTGATTTGTGTGATATGCAAAAGAAGAAAGATACGGATAATGATATTGCTAAATTGAAGTTATTTCCGTTTTCACTTAGAGATCGTGCTAAAGTTTGGTTTTCGTCTTTGCCTAAGAATAGTATTGATTCATGGAATAAGTGCAAAGATGCTTTTATCTCTAAATATTTTCCTCCTGCTCAGATCATCAATCTTAGGAACGATATTATGAATTTTAAACAACTTGATCATGAGCATGTTGCCCAATCTTGGGAAAGAATGAAATTGATGATTTGCAATTGCCCAACTCATGGTTTGAATTTATGGATGATCATACAAAATTTTTATGCCGGATTGAACTTTGCTTCTAGAAATCTTTTAGATTCGGCCGCGGGAGGTACGTTTATGGAAATCACTTTAGGAGATGCTACAAAACTTCTTGATAATATTATGGCTAATTATTCTCAATGGCACACCGAAAGATCTACTAGTAAAAAAGTGCATGCTATAGAAGAAATTAATGTTTTGAGTGGAAAGATGGATGAACATATGAAATTATTTGCTACTACGGGTGCTCCTCTTGATCGTAATGATATGTCTTTGTCTACTTTCATTGAGAATAATAATGGATCTATGGATTTGAATTTTGTTGGTAGGAATAGTTTTGGAAACAATGCTTATAGAGGAAACTTTAATCCTAGACCATTCCCTAGTAATTCCTCTAATAATTATGGAAATTCCTACAATAATTCTTATGGTAATTTTAATAAGATGCCCTCTGATTTTGAGAATAGTGTTAAAGAATTTATGATCTCTCAAAAGAATTTTAATGCCTTGCTTGAAGAAAAATTTCTCAAAGGTGATGATTTGGCTAGGAACGTTGATAGACTTTCGCTTGATGTTGATTCTCTTAAACTTAGATCTACTCCTCCTAAGCATGATATCAATGAGTCTCTCAAAGCAATGAGAATTTCCATTGATGAGTGCAAGGAAAGAACCGCTAGATAGCATGCTAAGAAAGATTGCTTTATAAAAGCGTGTTCTTCTAGTTTCAATGAAAATAATGATGAAGATCTTAAAGTTATTGATGTGTCCCCTATTAGATCTTTGTTTTGCAATATGAATCTTAATAATGATGGGACTGGAGATAAGTCAACTTTAGTTAAAAGGCGTCCCAATATTCAGAGTTTTTAGATCTTGATGCTAAATTTGGTAAAAGTGGGATTGGAGAGGTCAAGACTTTAAATAGCATTGAACCCACTATCTTGGATTTCAAGGAATTTGATTATGATAATTATTCTTTAGAAGGTTGTATTTCCTTGTTGCAATCTGTTGTGAATTCTCCTCATGCTTATAGTCAAAATAAAGCTTTTACCAAACATATCGTTGATCCCGTGATGCAATCTTTTGATGAAAAACTTAATTTGGAAGTTTATATACCTAGAAAACTTAATGATGAGTGGGAACCTACTATAAAGATTAAAATTAAAGATCATGAGTGTTATGCTTTGTGTGATCTGGGTGCTAGTGTTTCCACGATTCCGAAAACTTTATGTGATATTCTAGGTTTCCATGATCTTGATGATTCCTCTTTAAATTTGCACCTTGCGGATTCCACCATTAAAAAGCCAATGGGAAGAATCAATGATGTTCTCATTGTTGCAAATAGAAATTTGGTGCCCATAGATTTTATCGTTCTTGATATAGATTGCAATCTTTCTTGCCATGTTATTCTTGGTAGACCTTTCCTTAGAATGATTGGCGCGATTATTGATATGAAGGAAGGGAATATTATATTCCAATTTCCATTGAGGAAAGGCATGGAGTACTTTCCAAGAAATAAAGTCAAATTACCTTATGAATCTATCATGCGAGCTACTTATGAATTGAGTGCCAAAGATGGCACTACTTAGATTTATCCTCGTTTTTATGCCTAGCTAGGGGCGTTAAACGATAGCGCTAGTTGGGAGGCAACCCAATTTTATTTGTGTTTTTTGTTTTTGTTTTTGTTTCTGTTTAGTAATAAATTTTGCATATACCTTCTGTTTAGATGTTTTTTTATGTTTTAATTAGTGTTTGTGCCAAGTAGAACCTATAGGATAACCTATGGTGATTGTTAATTTGATTCTGCTGAAAAACAGAAACTTTGCACGCACGAAATTAGTTTTGTGAAATCACAAAAACGTGCTTTTGCGTTGATTCGTTCTTCTGTAGATCAATGGACAAATTTTCCAGGACTTCCTATTTTGGTAGAATTTTTAGAGTTCCATAAGTATTCGTGGGTTACAGATTCCTATAGACTGTTCTGTTTTTGACGGATTCTGTTTTTCGTGTGTTGCTTGCTTATTTTGATGCATCTATGGCTAGTATTAAGTGGTATGAACCATAGAGAACTTGGAATAAAGTAGGTTTAACACCAATATAAATAAAGAATGAGTTCATTACAGTACCTTATGTGGTGGTTTTGCTTTCTTTCACTAACGGAGCTTATGAGATTTCCTGTTGAGTTTTGTGTTGTGAAGTTTTCAAGTTTTGGGTAAAGATTTGATGGACTATGGAATAAGGAGTGGCAAAAGCCTAAGATTGGGTATGCCCATGGCACCCCAAGATATTAAATAATAGCCAAAAGCCTAAGCTTGAGGATGCCCCCGGAAGGCATCCCCTCTTTCGTCTTTGTTTATCGGCAACTTTACTGGGAGCTATATTTTTATTCGCCACATGATATGTGTTTTGCTTGGAGCGTCTTGTATGATATTAGTATTTGCTTTTTAATTTTACACAATCATCCTTTCTGTACACACCTTTTGGGACAAGCCCACTTGATTGGAATGTATTAAAATACTCTATGTGCTTCACTTATATCTTTTTAGCTAGATAGTTTTTGCTCTAGTGCTTCACTTATATCTTTTAGAGCACGAGGTGGCTTAATTTTGTAGAAATTGCTAGTCTCTCATGCTTCACTTATATTATTTTGAGAGTCTCTTAGAGCATCATGGTATTTGCTATGGTTATAAAATTGGTCCTAGAATGGTGGGCATCCAAGTTGGGTATAATAAAAACTATCATAGGAAGTGAATTGGATGCTATGATCAATTTGATACTTGATAACTATTTTGAGACATGGAGGTAGTGATATTAAAGTCATGCTAGTTGGGTGATTATCAATTTAAAGAATGCTTGTGTTGAAGTTAGCAAGTCCCACATGCACGTATGGTTAAAGTTGTGTAACAAATTTGAAACATGAGGTGTTCTTAGATTGTGCATCCTTATGAGTCGCGGTCGGGGACGAGCGATGGTATTTTCCTACCAATCTATCCCTCTAGGAGCATGCACGTAGTGCTTTGTTTTTTATGACTTGTAGATTTTTGCAATAAGTATATGAGTTCTTTTGACTAATGTTAAGTCCATGGATTATACGCACTTTTACCTTTCCATCATCGCTAGCCTCTTCGGTACCATGCATTTCCCTTTCTCACCTTGAGAGTTGGTGCAAACTTCGCCGGTGCATCCAAACCCCGTGATATGATACACTCTATCACACATAAACCTCCTTATACCTACCTATTATGGCATTTCCATAGCCATTCCGAGATATATTGCCATGCAAATTTCCACTGTTCCGTTTATCATCATGACATGCATTACTATTGTCATATTGCCATGGCACGATCATGTAGTTGACATCCTATTTGTGGCAAGGCCATTTTGCATAAGTTTTCATACATGTCACTCTTGATTCATTGCCCATCCTGATACACCGCCGGAGGCATTCATATAGAGTCATATCTGGTTCTAGTTTTGAGTTGTAATTCATGAGTTGTAAATCAATAAAAGTGTGATGATCATCATTATTAGAGCATTATCCCCAAAAAAAGAAAAACAGGAAAGGCCAAAAAGAAAAAAATGCCAAAGAAAAAAAAGAAGAAAGGCCAAAAAAAGGCCCAAAAAAAGAAAACAAATTAAACAAAAGGGTGGCAATGTTACTATCTCTTTTCCACACTTGTGCTTCAAAGTAGCACCATGTTCTTCATATATAGAGTCTCATATGTTGTCACTTTCATATACTAGTGGGAATTTTTCATTATAGAACTTGGCTTGTATATTCCTACGATGGGCTTCCTCAAAATGCCCTAGGTCTTCATGAGCAAGCAAGTTGGATGCACACCCACTAGTTTTATTTTGTTGAGCTTTCATACATTTATAGCTCTAGTGCATCCGTTGCATGGCAATCCCTATTCCTCATGTTGACATCAATTTATGGGCATCTCCATAGCCATTGATTATCCTCGTCTATGTGAGGCTTTCTATTTTTTTTGTCTTCTCCACACAATCCCTATCATCATATTCTATTCCACCCATAGTGCTATATCCATGGCTCACGCTCATGTATTGCGTGAAAGTTAAAAAAGTTTGAGATTATTTAAGTATGAAACAATTGCTTAGCTTGTCATCGGGGGTGTATAATTTGGGAGCATTTTTGTGTGACGAAAATGAAGCATAGCCTAACTATATGATTTTTGTAGGGATGAACTTTCTTTAGCCATGTTATTTTGAGAAGACATGATTGCTTTGATTAGTATGCTTGAAGTATTACTATTTCTTATGTCAATATGAACTTTTATTTCGAATCATTTGGATCTGAACATTCATGCCACAATAAAGAAAATTACATTGAGAATTATGCTAGGTAGCATTCCACATCAAAAATTCTATTTTTATCATTTACCTACTCGAGGACGAGCAGGAATTAAGCTTGGGGATGCTTGATAGGTCTCCAACGTATCTATAATTCATCGGATCTCGACAAACACACTGCAAAAAGATTTACATCAAATAGATCTCCATGAGAGAGGGGGAGAACATGGTATTGAGATCCAAAAAGAGAGAAGAAGCCATCTAGCTAATAACTATGGACCCGAAGGTCTGTGGTACACTACTCACAACTCATCGGAGGGGTTATGGCGTTGATGTAGAAGCCCTCCGTGGTCGATTCCCCCTCCGGCTGAGCGCCGGTGAAGGCTCCAAGATGGGATCTCGTGGATACAGAAGGTTACGGCGGTGGAAATTGTTTTTCGTTGGCTCTCTGGATGTTTTCGGGGTACGAGGGTATATATAGGAGGAAGAAGTACGTCGGTGGCCGCCTGAGGGGCCCAGGAGATAGGGGGCGCTCCCTCCTATCTCCTGGAGGCCTCGCCTGCTTCTTGACTTGCACTCCAAGTTCTCCGGATCGCGTTTGTTCCAAAAATCACGCTCCCAAAGGTTTCATTCCATTTGGACTCCATTTGATATTCCTTTTCTTCGAAATACTGAAATAGGCAAAAAAGCATCAATACGGGCTGGGCCTCTGGTTAGTAGGTTAGTCCCAAAAATGATATAAATGTGTAAAATAAAGCCCATAAACATCCAAAAGGGGTAATATAATAGCATGGAACAATCAAAAATTATAGATACGTTGGAGACGTATCACAGGACTAGCCTCGTGAGGGAGCATGGAGGGATAAGCCTCGCAAAGACCGCCCGCAGGGCAACGCAGGCCTTCCTCCTCTGCCGCCACCACCAAGAAGGAATGACGACCACCACCAGGACGAGGGGGCTGGGGGCCTCCAGGACCCACGTGCTATCGCTTGTATCTTGGGCGGAGCTCAGGCCCCAGCCTCTCAACGTATCTTCAAGCAGTTTTCTCGTGAGGTGAATGCAGTCCTCCCCAGGCTCGAGGCAACGCACCCGCTCAGGTGGTCCAAGTGAGCCATCACCTTCAGTTCAGCAGATCGGCTCAAGTGCACGGATACCGCTGGCATCCTCCCGATGCTTTGTTCCCCATTCATCAGCAATGTGCAGGTCACCAGGACCCTCATCAATGGCGGTGCAGGGCTAAACGTCCTGTCCGTCGAGATGTTTGACAACCTTCAAGTGCCATATGATCAGCTCCAGCCAACCACGCCCTTCTCAGGAGTCACTGACGGTTCCACCACTCTGATAGGGAAGGTCCGCCTCCCTGTCACCTTCGACCAGCGCGACAACTACCGCACCGAGCTCATCCACTTTGACGTCGCCCACATCCACCTGTCGTACAATGCCATCCTCGGGTATCTAGCCCTAGCCAAGTTCATAGCAGTGACACACCATGGCTACAACGTCCTCAAGATACCGGGAAGCAGCGGAATAATCACGGTCCCCTGTGAAGAAAGAGATGCGGTGTGCTCCCTCAAGCGTGCCTTCCAAGCTGCATCAATCGAGGACCCATACAACAAGGGCGAGAATCCTCCCGAGGTAGTCCCCAAGAAGAAGAAGACACCGCTCGGCTCAGGGCCTTGGGAGGTTAGCATCTCAGGAGGCGCCGCGTCAGGATCAGCGCCCGTGCAAGGGGCGCCTCCTTCCAACGCATAGGAAAGCGCGCTCGGAGCCCTCCTTGGGCAGGGCTCGGGGGCTCTCTTCTGGAGGGCCTCAGTCTTTGCCAAGATCACGAGGGAGGCGCTCGGGCACCAATTGGAGGCGTGCTTCGCGGCACATTTCCCTCAGGAGGTTTCAGGGTGTGGGAAGCCCAACACTCAGAAGTTCTTCACCAAGACCACTCAGGAGCTTCAGGAAGCAAGAGCCATGCGTGGCGACCACCGCTTGCCTTGCGTGGCCCCCCATCCAGGCGAGGATGGCGGGTTGCACGTCTGCATCGACGTTCCAGGGCTCAACCAAGCGACATCTCAGGAGCGCTTCTCGCCTTCGCACGTGGGATGCTGCGAGGGTCCGCCGCACAACTACGTCCGCATGCCTTTCGGCCTGTCGAATGCGGCTGCCACCCACCAGCGCCATCTGCGGAGCCTTCTGGCGGCTCAGGAGGCCAGGCACCACACAGTCCTAGCAAAGATAGAGATGGTCCTCGAGGAGCCGCCCGGGTCCCAGAGCCTCCCAAGGGTTAGGGCCTCGGTGGCTCGTGACGGTCGGCCTCTTCACCGCGCATCTTCATCTACTCCAACACCCACTCTACAATGGTACTAGGTGACATCTCCCGAGTTCATTTCTGCTGGGAGCGCCCTTAGGGCTGCATCATTCCTAGGCCGCATGGGTCCGTCCCTGCGGCATGTATCCCTTTTGCTTATTTCTTCAGTTTACCTTACTGGGGGCGCCCCTCGGGCAGCATCATCCCCAAGCCACTCAGGCCTGACCCAGTGGCATGTATCCCTCTTGCATTTACCTAAGCTGATTTGCCTTTCATGCTTAACATGTCTGTGATTATCGCCTGTTTGATTGACATCTGCCACTGGAGCTACTCACGCTGGCATGGAGCTTGCGCATGGGTCCTTCCCTGCAACGCTGGCAAATCTGAGTGGCCGAGCTCTGGCCCACGGCAACCCCGCAAGCGTCACCTCACCAGGCCCTCAGTGCCCTCACCTTTCCCTCGTACAAATCGCTTGCACATTAAAAGGGGGCTCCTGAGCACCGCGACTCAGGAGCTCTTACTGGCTCTCCAGCCCTCACCCCCTGGCCCTGACCATGGCATCGCGACCTGGCATACTAGCGGCATCTGAGCTCGCTTGAGGGCTGGGACCTGAGGACGTAGAGCATTTGTACCTAACCATCTCGCAGGAACACACAGTTGTCCAAGACTCAAGACCAGGTGCAACCCGCCTTGAGGTAGGGCCTCGTGAGTCCCGCGCTAGCTCACGAGTGCCCAGATACACCTCGTCTAGCCCTGTCGTGCAAGCCACGTGTCAGGGCAGGGCTGTACACACCCCGGGGGCTCCTCTCGGAGGGGGGCCCCACCCACGTACCAGTGGAAGCACCATGCTCCGCGCTGGCTAACGACACTGCCGAGGAGCGGCTATGCCCGTACACATACGGAAGCACTATGCTCCACGCTGGTGATAAACAACTGAGGGCGGTCCACGACCGTATCAACCTCAGGGAGCCCAGAGCTCAGTGTCTGGCCTCATCGCAACACCTCCCCTCGGGAGCGTCACGCAAGGGGGCTGGACACGGGGGATGCGCCCGGGTCACGCCCGAGTGCACGCCACCTAGCCAGGTCCCTCGGACCTGGTCATTGCGTGCCCCTCCCCGAGTGGAGCCAAGGTATGAAGATCGTTTGAACATCAAGGGGGATTCCTGTGCATCGCAACTCAGGAGCCTAACTGGTCATGTAGCCCCTCGCTCTTTAGTTCCGTCTTGGTGATCCGGTCAAGGCGAATGGCGGTTGAGGTATGCGTGGGGCCGGGCCCTGCCGACGTAGAACTATAGATCTACTTCTATTAATACTCCCTATTTGTTATTTGTGCGTCAAGGGGGACTCCTGAGCATCGCGACTCATGAGCCTAACTTGTCACGTAGCCCCTCACTCCTTGGTTCCGTCCTGGTGATCCAGTCAGGGCCAACAGCGGTTGAGGTATCCGCGGGGCTGGGCTCTGCGAACGTAAAACATAAAGCAAATAGGAAGAAAACCACAAAATCTCGAAGCAAATCCTAGAGCAAATATTACAAACCATAATTGTCTTCACAGTACTAAATGCAAGTTTAAACGCCTCCACAAGGCATAGTGCATGTTGCAGGAATTAAACAGGAAAGAGGCCGCGAAAAGATTACCCTTGGACATCGCCGTCATTCGCCAGGGGTTCCGTCTCCGTGGTGGTGTTGCCCCCACCAGATCCACCTCTCGAGGCCGCAGGATCAGCAGCACCAGCTGTAGGCGTAGTAGCAAATTAAGGCGCGGAACTTCCCCAGCAAGGCTTCCACCTGACCCTTCACAGCTTCAGCAGCAGCGGCGAAATGCTCGCTGTCCACGGGCTCCAGCAGCTCGTCAAGGTTGGCGTTAGGATCACGAAGATGGACGTGGCTAAAGACGCGCGTCAGCACCGCAGAAGAAAGGATGTGAGCTTCCACCTCGGCCATGGGGCGACGCCGGTCATGACCTCCTCGAGCGCCTCAACCAAAAAGGGAAGCAGTTGGGCGGGGCCGTCCTTGGCACCAGCCAGTGGCTTCTCCAAGCCATTCTCATAGAGCGTCTTCAATGAGGCGCGAGATCTCTCCTCAAGGCGAGCGAAGGCCACATGATCCTCGGCCAGGACCTTCGCCTTGGTGTCCAGCTTGGCCCTCTCCGCCCTCAGCTTCTGCACCAGCGTCTCCAGCTGGCTGCGCTCAGCAGCCTGCAACTCTGACAGCCGCATCATCTCGGCGTCGCGGTCCCTGATGGCGTCCTTCCGAGCCTTCATCTCCTCCCCCTTTTCCTGGCAGGCGTGAGCCTCTTGGGCGAGCTCATTGCGCAAGCCCTGCAGCTCGGCCTCCAGCGCCTTGCAGCGGTCCTGGGCGACAGCAGCATCCTTCAATGCCATCTCGCAGGCAGCTGCGGCCTGGGTGGCGGCTTGCTTATCTTCCTCAGAAGCCCCCACAGCCTGCCTCAGCGCCGCTCGGACGGAGGCGTCAGAATGAGCACAGCCTGAGACCAGCTCCAAGCATCCGGCTACCAGGTGGGAGTCGGCGCCTTGGAGGTCATCTCGCAACTGGCCCAACTCAGAAAGGGCGCAGTCCACGACATTGGAGGGGGTAGAAGGACCCGGAACCAGCGGCACAGGAGGAGGAGGCGGCAGCATGGCCACGGCTCGGGAGACTGGGGGCTCCTGGGCCTTGGCTACCTCAGCAGTAGCATCAGACACCAGCACCTCTGGAGCCGGCGGGGCCACGGGGGCTGGCACCCCTTCAGGGTGCTCCCCCATGCCTCGCGAGGATGACTGGGCAGGGGAGGCGTGAGCATCATCGCCTCCCTTTCCCACAGACGAAGGAGCGGCCGCGGCAAACGAGTCTGGCCCAGATGGAGTCACCGTGTCCCCCTTCTTCCTCTTCACCGCAAGCGGCGGCCTAACCAATTGATGGAGAAGGTCAAGCCTGACAGCATAACCAAGAACAAGATGGAGTTCGAGCACTTACTGGTCAATCGCGGCATAGGCCACCGATCTCTTGTCGAGCTTGAAGCCCGAGAGCTTCGTGGTCCGAGGTGCAGCCCCAAGAGGTCCAGGAGCGGAAGAAGGCGCAGCAGAAGGGCTAGAGGCGGCTTCGGGCGGTGCCTGAGCAGGAGCAGTCCCTTGGGAGATCAGAGCCGAGCTGTCCTTCTTCAGGATCGCGGGTGGATCCTCTTCCTCCCGCGTGGCGTCAGCCTCGTCATCGTCCGGCAAGGTGCAGAGGATGCTGGCCCTGCGCCGGGGAGAAGTCCCCTCAATGGTCGCCTCCGAGTCGCGCTCGCCTTCTTCTTCGTCTTCCTCTCCTCCCCCGCGGGAGTCACTTGAAGACAATTCCACCAGCACCATTGCCCCCTGAGCCACAGGAGGCACCGCCGGCACCAGGCTGCGGCCATCAAAGGTCGGCATGGCATCCACCACCTGCTCCCAGTCCTCACGGAGGAACAGGGGGCAGGGGCGCCCCCCAGGCCTCCCTGGTCGTCTCCAACCAAGAGGCAAAGAGCTAAGGCCAGTTCATCGTCAGCCAGAGCCACCGGATTCAAGCGGAGCTTGTCGTCTGCACCCCCAAGTCTCCATAAGGGGCGCGAGTGCGCCTCAAGCAGAGCCACCCGCTGCATCAGGAACTCCCTCAGGAGTGTGGCCCCCGTCAGCTTCGCTGCCTTCACATTGCCCGGCTTTAGGTCGGCGTTCATCTTCTCCAACACAAACTTTGCCCGGTTGTCATCAAGCTTCGCGTGATACCACCCCTCGTCGGGTTGGGGCGGCTCCGTTGGCAACACCAACCGGGAGTGGATGCATCTGGCGTCCATCATGACCCACTTGCTCCGGATGTTGTCGGCCCTCTTCCCGGTCTTCGAGATCGTGTTAGCCTTGGAGTATGCAACAAAGTTGGCGCATGCCGAGGTGTGCTCGCCGTTGATTAGGAGGGAGAAGAAGTGGCGCAGCAGAGCCATGGACGGCATCACCCCAACATGCGCCTCGCAGTAGTACGCGAAAATCAACAAAAGGAGAACAGTGTTGGGATGAAGATGCAGGGCCTACAACCTCTAATGGTGGAGGACGGCATAGAAGAAGTCGGAGAAGGGAGGAACCAGGTCGGCGACAATATCGTTCATGAGGAAGGGGTAGAAGGTGCTCCCCTTAGCCTCCGGCTCAGCGGAGCCAGCCCGGAGGTTCGGTCTCCCCCATCTCGCTGCCCTCCACCGCCGTCATCAGGCGCGTATAGCGGCAAGATTCTTCTCCGACATGTTGGGGGCATCCAGGGCCGGCGAATACCAGGCCGGTAGCGCGTCGACCTTGGCCCTGCGGGGCGCCATTGCTCGCTGAAGGGAAGGAATGGCGCGGATCTAGAGATCTCGGAAGTGGGGAAGCAAGGAAAGGGGATCTAGAGTAAGGCGAAGAAGAGCAATGAAGACAAGCCTTGCCCACACCAGCCTTTTGTCAGTCGGGCAGTTGCTAAGGCAGCGTGGGGAAGCGCAGACGCCCGCATCCAATCAAGTCGCCACACGCCGACCACGACCGCAAGCTGTTTGGGCCCACGGAGCTCCGCACTTGTCCTTTGGCTTCGCTGCTAAGCCAAGTCCGAGCACGCCTTGGGCCTGGGGGCTACTGTCGGTGTTCTGGAATGGGGGTCGCCAGACTTGCCTGCCTGCGGCCTGCTGCGTGGCTCAACTAGTGGCCCAGTATGGCCCGTCTTCATCAACCAACACCCAAGACCCTCGCGAGGGGCCAAGCCTCGCGGGGTGGATGACGCAAGGCCTCCTCGGGAGTGGCCTCGCCAGGCAGGCTCGCGAGGAGGCGGAGAGATCAAGGCAAGGGGCACCTCACGAGGTGCCCATGACGCAAGCCATGATGATCAAGACCAGGCGGTCGCCAGGCGGGCACCAGCCTGCAGAGTGTCCTCGTTTCCTCTTTGGTGCAAAGGGGGCAAGCGCAGGTGCAGAGTAGTGATGCATCAGGCAAATGTTTCCATATCGATGCAACGAGACCAAGACCAGCAGAGCGGCAGGACAGAGGTCACCATGGTGCCCAAGACGGCGTCATCACCAGCACCTTTGGCAGTTGAAGACCACCTTTAGTCGGGATAGCTTGTACTAGTTGTCCCCTTTCAAAATGGTCGTTGTTGGATCCCTTCCCGCTCAATATTTGGGAACAGGACCAGGGCCTCTATAAATAGGGCTAGCCACCACAGTAGAAACGGATCGGATCTGGAGATAGATCAAATCCTTCCAAACACACCACCAACCACAAGAACACCTCTCCTCGCGAGGTTGTTCTTCCCCTATACAGTTCATCATCAGCCCAAGAGGCAATCCACCACACCACACACTGGATTAGGGTATTACACCACAATGATGGCCCGAACCAGTATAAATCTCGTGTCTCTTGTGCTGCTCATCAATCTAGCATAGCAATCGCGGCAAGGCTGAGGGCGAGATTCGGTAGGAGGAGATCTTGGCATGCACCCCAGTGCTCGAACCTTAAGGGTTTTGCCGGAACCCGATACCCGACACAAGGGGCCGGCCGTGCTTGCGGCCGAGCCAGAGACGAAGCACGGCTGCGACAACCCTGAGTCATCCAAGAGCAACCGACCATTCTGCATCTTCCACAACATGCATAGCCACAACACCAACGACTGTTAGGAGCTCAGGGCCCTCCGCAATGGGTGCCTCGGTTGATGTCCCGAGCGCAACAATCGAGGCTACAACCGTAGAGGTGGCCGAGGCGGAGGACGCTGGGACGGACGCGAGCACCGTCAGGAGTGGCATGACCAGCCTCGGGAGGACCACTGGCAGCAGGGCCAGCCTCGTGAGGGCGCCTGGAGGGAGCATCCTCATGAGGAGCGCCCTCAGGGCAATGCAACTCTGCCTCCACTACCTCCACCGCCAAGAAGGAACAAAGATCACCTCCAGGACAAGGGGGCTGGGGGCTTCCAGGAGCCGCGAGCCATTGCTTGCATCTTGGGCGGCTCTGTAAGTGCATCTAGTGCCACCCCTAGTTGGTTTTGGAGTATTGACGACAAAGTTGGTTGAGGGACTAATGCGTTTGTGAGAATTGCAGGATAACACAGGTAGTGTCCCTCATTGATTCGGTTTACCTACCGGAGATGACCCCTAAAAATGTATGAAGACATTGAAGACAATGCTGGTATGAGAAGATATTCATATTGAAGTCTATGACATGAGAAGACATTACGTGAAGACTATGGAGCGCGAAGACTGTGTGGTTTCGTTGTTTCCTTTTCTTCTTTGTTGAGTCATAGGAACCACCGTACTATTAAGTGGGGTCCAAGTGAACTAAGTCAGAGTGACTGAAGTGATGCTCAACCCAAATCCTATGTCTTCGAGCGAAGACAATGAGAGCAAATCTTATCCAGAGTTGGATGAGTCAGCTTTGCTTGTAGCCCAAGTAAAGTTGTCGCGTGTGTTTGAAATATGACCGTTGGAACACGTGTCAGTTCCTTAGTGACCCAGGGTCATTTCGGACAAATCAGGTCAGGTTGCCTTGTGGCTATAAATAGCCCACCCCCTACACCATAAATCGGTGGTTGCTCAGAGTTAGTTTACGGCTTTTGTCATTTTGAGAGCAACCCACCTCGAAGCCTTTGAGAGAGAAATCCTTGCGAGGACAAAGCCCAAACACCCAGAGCCAAAGAGTGTTAGGCATCACTGAAGTCTTTCTGTCTGTGTGACCTGAAGACTTATTACACTTGAGGACTGTGTATCCTCCAGCCGGTTAGGCGTCGCGTTCTGAGCATCCAAGAGTCATTGTGGATTGTCGGGTGAATGAAGTCTGTGAAGGTTTGGAAGTCTACCTTGAAGACTTACCAGAGTGATTGCGTGAGGACTAAGTGTCCTTGGCCTCCCTAACCAGACGTACAGTTGTCACAGCAACTGGAACTGGTCCAACAAATCCTGTGTCTTCAACAAGTGACTGGTTCTATCTCTTCCCTCCTTTACTTTGAGTTTGTCTTCGTGAAGTCATTGCCTATCTGTCTTATCTGTTTGACTTCATTGCTTGAATACTATTGTTGATTGGCTTCATACTATCTTCCATCCTGATCCTACTACCTAGCTGCTATTAGTCTTCGTACGTTAACGCTATTGCATACTTGACTATGGCTTGCTTGTTGTAGTTTATCTTCCGCTGCATATCAATTAGGTCATTTCTATTGTTTGTCTTTGAAACTCTCACATTTTGAAGACTTTGATAAAAATCGCCTATTCACCCCCCCTCTAGTCGATAACTAGCACTTTCAATTGGTATCAGAGCAAGGCACTCCCTTGTTCTGTGTGATTCGGTTTAACCACCTGGAGTTTAGCTATGTCGACTGCAGGGATAATCAAAGTCTCTGCTGCTTGCCCCGTGTTCGATGGAACAGAATATCCCTACTAGAAGAATAAGATGCGCATGCATCTTGAAGCCATTGATGTCGACCTCTGGTATGTTGTCAAGAATGGCGTTCCCAAAACTGGTGAAGGTGTCACCCCTACTGATGTCAGGAAGTTCATTCAACTGGACTCGACTGCAAAGAACATCATCTGTGGTCATCTGACCAAAGGACAGTATGGCCGTGTGAGTGCTCTGGAAACGTCAAAGCTAGTCTGGGACTGGCTGTCCAAGGTCAATGAAGGCGTCTCTACACAGAGAGACCAAAGGATCAGTGTTCTTCGCAATCTCTTCAATCGCTTCAAGAGAAACGACAATGAAAATGTCCAGCTCACGTTTGATTACCTCACCGACATCACAAATGAGCTTCAGGCTCTCGGCACCACTGAGATAACCAAGCATGAAATTGTCAAGACACTGCTGAGATCACTTGACACCTCCTTTCACACCCTTGCCCTGATGATATAAGAATGTCCTGACTTCAAGACACTCGATCCGTCTGATATACTTGAGAGGCTCAACACACATGAGTTCCAGCTTTCTGAGAAAAGAGATATCTATGGCCCCAACTATGGCCGAACTCGTGCTTTGAAGGGAAAAGTTGTTTCCTCATCTGAAGAAGAAGAATCTGACTGCGGTTCTGATGATCCTGAAGACATTGGAAGGGAGCTTTCTATGCTTGTGAAGAAGTTCCAGAAGTTCACCAAGAAAAAGGGCTTCAGAAAGTCTTCACGATCCAGTTCAAGAAATGATGAAGCTTCTATCGTGGTTCTAAGCCTGACAGTAGAGTGGGGGTAGGTATGGAGAGGCAAGGTCCTAGCTATGGAGAGGTTGTAAACACAAGGGATGTACGAGTTCAGGCCCTTCTCGGAAGAAGTAATAGCCCTACGTCTCAGAGCCCGGAGGCGGTCGAGTGGATTATGAGTATATGAGTTACAAGGTGCCACACCCTTCTACCTGTGGAGGGGGGTGGCTTATATAGAGTGCGCCAGGACCCCAGCCAGCCCACGTAGGAGAGGGTTTAAGGTGAGTTAAGTCTGGGGCGTTACTGGTAACGCCCCACATAAAGTGTCTTTACTATCATAAAGCCTACTTAATTACAGGCCGTTGCAGTGCAGAGTGCCTCTTCACCTCCTGGTGGTCGAGTGAGTCTTCATGGTCGAGTGAGTCCCTTGTTGGTCGACTGGAAGGCGACCTCTTCTAAGGGTGTCCTTGGGCAAGGTACTTAGATTAGGTTCATGACCCTACCCTAGGTACATGACCCCATCATTAGCCCCCGAATGGATTGAGGCTTCGAGTGAGGAAGGAGTTGATGTTGTTTCTGATTAACCTTTGCACACTGGCCGTGCGTTGTTCTGGACCAGAGAATCTCTTCGTCGACAGTGAGCAACTTGTCTTCAGTCGACTCGATCCATTCTCTTCTTCCGTCGAGTGATCTTTCGGGCTTCGACGATCTCCGAGCGACGGATCGCAGGAAACCCCGCGTCTGACAGACTGATCTGCTGTTCGCGGATTCCGCGGGATGCGAAATTTGGGGACGCGCGCGAAGCGGGGCGGACCGCGGCGTTCGGATGGGACGGGACATAGACGCCTCGATCCCCGCGCCGTTTTCTTCGCCACGTATCCCGTCTGCGTAACTGTTCCTGGATATGATTAGATCGACCGGGCCCACCTGTCATCCACTCGGAAGGGACCTTATAAATGCGCCCGGCGAGGATTTCTGTACTGTGCCTCCGCATTCGCTCTCTCTCTCTGCTCCCTTCGTCCCCGTCCAGCGCGCTCGCTCTCGCCCCCGCACAACTTCCCCACGCGCATCTCGCCGGCAACCATGGCCAAGGAGAAGACGGCGGCGCTGGAACGTGCGAAGAAGGTGTCGGCGTCGGAGAAGGCGAAGGGGAGATCTACCAGCCGCGGCGGGTCTTCCTCCAGATCCCGCCTGCCGAAGGGCTGGGTCCAAGGAGACTGGATCCAGTCGACCATCACAGAAAAAGACCTCCTCGACATGGCCAACGAGGGCTTGATCCCTCATGGAGCTGTGAGGCTTCCGGGGAAGGAGTGGCAGCCCCAGCCAGAAGAGGGTGAGTGTGTGCTCTTGGCCACCCATGTTGATCGTGGATTTTCTTTGCCGCCGAGTATTTTCTTCCGTGGCTTCTTGAACTTCTTTGGAGCGCAGCTCCACCACTTTACCCCAAATTCTATCGCCTATCTTGCCGCATTCGTGTCCATGTGTGAGGGTTTCCTGGGCTGTCGACCGCACTGGGGTTTGTTCAAGCATATATTCACGTGTCGCTCTCAGACCGTGAAGAAGGCGAGCCCAGGTGATGAGAGAACCCGAGTCGTCCAAATGTGTGGGGGTCTGGGGATCCAGGTGAGGAATAAGAGCAATTTCACGCCCATGACCTTTCCCGAGTCAGTCAGAGGCTGGCAGTCGACCTGGTTCTACTGCCAGGACCAGTCGACGCCGGGGCAGTCGAGTGGACTCCCTCAGTTTACCATGGACCGAGTGAACAAGCCCTCCTCTTTGAAGTTGATTCCGGAGGAGAAAGCTGACGTGAAGATGTTGATGGAGCGCGTGGTGCAGTTGGTTCGGGAGGGAGTGACTGGCATGGATCTCCTGGAGGTCTTCCTTAGGCGTCGCATCCAGCCCCTTCAGTTCCGGAGCCACTGCATGTGGTTGTACTGTGGGACTGAAGACGAGACTCGAGTCCATCCAGAAGCAGTCGACGATGTCACTCTGGAAAGATGGATGGCAGCCGTTACCGGAAACAAGGATAACCCACGCGGAGCCAGAAGGATTCCTCCACTCGACCACAACAGCGATCCAAACAAGGTACGTTTGCTCTGCTCTCCAATGTGTTCTTGTGACATTCATTTCTGTTTATCCTGTCGACTGGTCGATTGATCCTTGTCTTGATATCTGCTAGGCCCTCACCGAGCTGTACTTGATGCCCAATGGGGCACAAGCTCCGACTGAGGAGGGTGAGGCGAGTGGGGGCGAGAGCCAGGAAGAGGAGGAATGGGACTCGGACGTTGCAGAGGATGATGACGACGATGATGATGATGACGGTGATGAAGATGACATTGAGGACGAGGAAGAAGAGGAGGAGGAGGTCGTACCACCTCGCTCAGAAAGGCGGTCGAAGCTTGTCCACGACCCTTCGACTGAACGTGGCAAGGGGGTTGCGACCGTTGTTCAGTCGACCAAGCGCCCTCGGACCACCTCTCCGGTGCCGACTGAAAAGGCGCCGAAGCAGCCCAGGGCGGCCTCGTCGAAGCCGATCAAGCTCGTGCCGAAGATGAAGGTGTCCATCCCCACCATATCAGGGTAATCGTGCTGCTTAAGTCTTCTTATTTTGTGTGAACTTTGTCTCTGGTCGACGCTGAAGTCAGTCGACTGATCCTTTGGAGTTGCAGTGCTGCTACTTCTGAAACCTCAGCCCGGGCTGATGACCATGAGATGGAGGACGCAGCAACTTCGGAACCAGGTACTGTATTCTTAACGCCGTTCTTAGTCGACTGACTCGCGATCTCTGATCCTGATTCTTCTCCGTAGCTCCACCCAATACTGTTATCAATCTCCCTGATGATGATGAGGATGAAGAACCACTGAAGCGCAGGAGGAGTAGGAAAGCGTCCGCCAGTAAGGTGCCCCAGGATGTGACGGCGCCTGAGATTCTGATTGCGGAGGAAGAGAACACCACTCGACACACGGTGTCCTTCGCAGATCCATTGACGAGTGCTCAGCAGCCCTCCCTCTTCACGACGCACCACGTCCCAGAGGACCAAGCTGGCGCGGCGAAGGAAGCGATACGCCAGGCGGGAATCATGATGGAGCAGTTAAAGACCATCCGGGATGCGAGCCAGGCAGCTTATGACGCCAGTTCTGCCTTTCAAAGCAATGTTCAGGTCAGTCGACCACTGTTTGTTCTGTTGGATATGCTACCAAAAACTTTTCCTTTCCGGAATTTATAGTAGTCACCCACTGGGTGTGTCGATTAAACTCCGTGTTAGCGGGGGCACGCTGAGTGCACCCGCTGGGTGTAGTCCCCAAGGCTAAGGTCGACTGCTGGCAGTCGGCCTTAGGCTTTATGATGTCAGTCTTTCTGTCAGTCGACTATGTCGACTGGATTTCACAAACCTGTGGGGGCACGCTGAGTGCAGCCACTGGGTGTAGTCCCCGAGACTGTGGTCGACTGCTTGCAGTTGATTACAGTCTTAAAGAATACATCTCCTTTTTTTTTGAGGTCGACTGGTCGACTTTGTCTTCAACAGAATTAGTGGGGGCACGCTGAGTGCACCCACTGGGTGTAGTCCCCGAGACTACGGTCGAATGCTTGTATTCGGCTGTAGTCTTAGAAACGTGTGTTTTTTCCTTTTTCACTCGGGAGTGAATTATATTTGACATTTAGTCGATTGGTTCTTCGCAGAACTCCTGTGATCTTGTGGCTCGCTACTCTGAGCTGGAAAACAAGCACACTCAACTCGAGCTGAGCTTGAAGCTGGTTCAGGAGAAGCTGACGAAGGCCAAGGAGGAGACCGAAGGTATGTTTGGTGAGACCTTGACGACTGCTTTTCCCCTTGCTTGTTTCAAAATCTGACCTTGCTGTAACTTGCAGGTAAGGTAAGGGAGGCCCAACAGAAGAAAGACCTCAAACTAGCTGAGAAGATCAAGCTTGCTGACGAGAAGTTAGCTTCAGTCACCAAGCTTGAACAAGACAATACCAACCTGAAAGTTGCTCTTGGGATCGCCAACAAAGAGGTCAGTCGACTAAAAACTGATAAAGCTGCCCTGACCGACCAAGTCAGCAAATTGACTGGGAAGAAAACTGATCTGGAGGCCTTCCTGAGTGGTCTTGCCAAGAAGCTGTTTCTTATGCTTGAAGGTAAACCTCTATGCTTGGCAAACATTTCCAATTGTGGTTTTTCCATTCGACCATCCCCTTGACTTAGTGATCATCCTTGCAGAATTTTGTCAAAACTTTGAAGAAGAAACTAGCCGGCTGGAGCCAAACCTTGACCCCGTCAATTCTCCGGTGAACGACGAAGTTGCCATGGATGTTTTCCGACTGGAGTCTCGTGTTGCAGCTGTCGTGGACTATCTCGCAAGGCTGAAGGCCGCCACATCTCGCATCGACTCGATGCTCTGGCCTGAGGAGACACTTCAGAATGACCTTGAGTCGCTGATGGCCCGCTTGAACACGATCCCTGGTCGAGTGCAGGAATGGAAGAAGTCCTCGGCTCGGTGTAGTGCAGATGTTGCTCTGTGTCTGGCCCGAGTCCACTGTAAAGATGCGCGAGAAGAGAAGCTGGCGGCTCTTCGGGTGGCCAACACAAAGAAACACGACTTCAGGTCCTTTATGGAAACTTTCCTTGCAGCTGCCACTCGGATCGCCGACGGAATTGACCTTGATGAATTCGTTGCACCTTCCAGCCCTCCATAGGAGGGGTAAAAAACTTCTTCTGGCTCGACGCTTTAAATTTGCCTCGGTATGCCGAGTGGAATTGTAACCGATAAACCTTAACAGGCTTAACGCCTGAGCACTCTCGGTTCCTTTAGATATCGATTCAAACTTGAATTTGGTGCTTGAATACGATTGCCTTTGGCTCGAAATGTCTTTTGCAGGTTCAAAGCAAGGCGCCTTTACTGCAATCGACTTATTCTTTAGTCCACTTAGGCGAGCACTGGGCTGTGGCTAAGCCTCCGAGTGGAAGCCCGGCCTACCACTCGGTAGGATTTCTATAACTTAGGCGAGCACTGGGCTGCAGCTAAGCCCCCGAGTGAGAGGTTTACTCTTCACTCGGTAGGATTTTGATAACTTAGGCTAGCACTGGGCTGCAGCTAAGCCTCCGAGTGAGAGGTTTGCTCTTCACTCGGTAGGATTTTTATGACTTAGGCGAGTGCTTGGACTGTAGCTAAGCCTCCGAGTGAGAGGGTCGCTCTGCACTCGGTAGGATTTTTGTAACTTAGGCGAGCACAGGGCTGCAGCTAAGCCTCCGAGTGAAAGTCTGGCTTACCACTCGGTAGGATTTTGATAACTTAGGCGAGTGCTTGGACTGCAGCTAAGCCTCCGAGTGAGAGGGTTGCTCTTCACTCGGTAGGATTTT